>NC_133378.1:41666187-41724914 GCF_049309525.1 Garra rufa
ATTTTTGTAAAAATGGAATAAATAAAAAAACAATAATACAAATAATAAAATTATTATTTTTTTAATTAATTACACTGAAAACAACAAATAGTTTATAATAAAATAAAACATTTCACAGGATCCTATATTTGAAAAAAAAAAAAGTTTAATAATAAAATAAATAAACTAAATGATTAAATACATGAAGTAAATTAAAGACAAAAAGAATTTCTGAATAAAATAAAATATTTCACAGTATCCTATTTTTGTAAAAATAATAATAATAATAATAATATTAATAAAATATATAAATAAAGGCTAAATTATTACATTCATGAAGTTTAATTAAATTGAAGACAATAAAACAATAATAAAAGAATAAAAGAATAAGAATAAAACATTTCACAGGATCCTATTTTTGTGTGTGTATATATAATAAATCAATAAATAGTAAATTATTAAATTCATGAATAAAGCATTTCACATGGACCTTATTTATATTTATATATATATATTTATTTTTATATATATATATATATACTTTTTGATTATTAAAATTATTAGAATCACAATAAATGAATTTGGGGGAAAAAATACAAATGAATTTTCTAAGAATAAAACCGATTTTTAGTGGATTTTAGAGTCCTAAAATGTAACTTTTGTTTAACTTTAACTGTTGTTCAATTAAATGTTATAAGCTGCATGCTTTTAATTAATTTTGTTAGAACTGACAGCTAAAATTTCATTAAACACTATAACACAATACAGGGGAAAAAAACTAAAGAAATTAAAGCAGTAAAATGGAATTTGGGAGAAAGAATAAAAACATTTCAACACCCATCTGTGTGAATGTTTTTGAAACATTTGATCATCAAACATGTTTCATTTCTGAACTTCACAGAGAGATTCCTGGACTCGTCAGGGAAAAGAGCGACTCCGGGCAGCTTCCTGCCGTTCGGTGCCGGTCCGCGCGTCTGTGTGGGAGAATCTCTGGCCAGAATCGAGCTCTTTCTTTTCGCCAGCCGCCTCCTGCAGCGCTTCCACTTCAGCGTCCCACCTGGGGCTTCCCTGCCCGACCTGCAGGGGCGATTCGGTGTGGTGCTGCAGCCCCTGCGCTACAGCGTGAGAGTCACACCGCGACACTGACTGACACACTGCACTTCCGCTGCTGGACAGCAGGGGGAAACATTGAGAGTGGCACTCAGAAACACAGCTGCAGGAGTGAGTGTGTGTTTGAGAAAGAACTGAGAGGCACACAGAATTAGCCTGGTATGATATTTAAAAACACCGAAAATCTTAAAACGAGACAAAGAAAAATATTTCTTTTAAATAAAATAATAAATATGTAATATAATGTCATTTTACAATAAAATAATTAAAATCAAACCAATAAATTAATAAATAAAAAGCTTTTCAGCAAGTTTCTCTATTCAATCACTGAAAATTCAATCAATTAAATATTTCCTTATGAAATGAGTAGAAATGTGTTAAAGGGTTTACGAATCCATTCTTATGTTAAAAAAATAAGAAGAAGAAATAAAAAAATAACTCCATGGATGATAATTATTGGTTAAATCACGTTTCATTTTTTCATAAAAATACCAAAGATCACTTTTTTTTTTTTTAATTTAGAGAAAGATATTAAGGCTTTATTCTGCTAAGAATTTTAAAGTGCATAAATATTTAATTTGGAATTTCTTCATTTATCAGCTTCATTCATCAGGGTTTTACAAGTACTTAAACTTAACTTTTTGAAATTTAAAGCCTGTAAATCCCTTGAAATAGCAATAGGAAGAAGAGGTAACCTACTTGGAAAGTGCTTGATTTATTGTAAGAGTTTGTATCTAAATAAATGTTTAATTCTTCCAATAAGCACATATCTTTTCACGCAAAAAACAAACAAACAAACAAAAAACATCAAACCTTGTTCGCTTATTTCAGTTATTGTCAGAAAACAATCGAGATAAGCAAGTAGTAGCCTACTGACAGCGTCGTGTAAACATGACTGAATCTTCGGATCGCGAATCATTTGATTCAAATCAGGGCATCAATGCTGGTTTGCGAATCTTTTGCTATAGATCATGTCGCGAATCATTTGATTCAAATCGGTACTTCAGTGCGGGTTCGCGAATTTATCAGCTTCATTCTTGGAAAATTACTGGGGTACGCAGGGTTTGTACAATGTACTTTTGTAATTTTAAAATTTAAAACCTGGAAATTTCTTTAAATAGCAATAAGGATCGGATCTTTTGCTATAGATCGGATTGTGAATCATTTGATTCAAATCGGGACATCAATGCATGTTTGCGAGTCTTTTGCTTTGGATCGGATCAGGAATTATTTGATTCAAATTGATACTTCAATGTGGGTTCACTATTCTTTTGCTTTGGATCGGATCAGGAATTATTTGATTCAAACTGATACTTCAATGTGGGTTCACTATTCTTTTGCTTTGGATCGGATCACGAATCATTTGATTCAAATTGATACTTCAATGTGGGTCGCGAATCTTTTGCTTTGGATCGGATCGCGAATCATTTGACTCAAATTGATACTTCAATGTGGGTCGCGAATCTTTTGCTTTGGATCGGATCGCGAATCATTTGATTCAAATTGATACTTCAATGTGGGTCGCGAATCTTTTGCTTTGGATCGGATCACGAATCATTTGATTCAAATTGATACTTCAATGTGGGTCGCGAATCTTTTGCTTTGGATCGGATCACGAATCATTTGATTCAAATTGATACTTCAATGTGGGTCGCGAATCTTTTGCTTTGGATCGGATCACGAATCATTTGACTCAAATTGATACTTCAATGTGGGTCGCGAATCTTTTGCTTTGGATCGGATCACGAATCATTTGACTCAAATTGATACTTCAATGTGGGTCGCGAATCTTTTGCTTTGGATCGGATCACGAATCATTTGACTCAAATTGATACTTCAATGTGGGTCGCGAATCTTTTGCTTTGGATCGGATCGCGAATCATTTGATTCAAATCAGGACATCAATACGGGTTCGCAAATCTTTTGCTTTAGATTGGATCTTCGGAGCGTGGATTGCGAATCATTTGATTCAAATTGGGACTTTGTGCGGGTTGAATCATTTGTTTTATATCAGGATCTTCGGAGCATGATTCATTTGATTCAAATCATGACTTTGATGCGGGTTTGCGAATATTTGATTCAAATCGGGATTTTGGTGTGATTTCGGGAATCCTTTTCAGATGTTTTTCTTAAACCGTAGAAACATCAAACATTTAAGGCAGTACAGTTAAAAACAAAACTAAACAAAGGAAAAAGAAACTATACACATACAAATCCCTTAAGAAAATTTACCATTGTTTTACTGTAGTAAAAGTGTAGCAGACTATGCTTTGTGCTTCACTCTAGTTTTTTGCCATTTTAAATAAGTACTTTTTTTAATCTATTTCTCTTTTTTTAGAATTTGAAATAGAAGACACAAGCGAGATCTCTGACTGAAAATAAAAAGCAGTGCTTGAAAAGTCTGTGCGAACCCTGTATAATTCCTTAACAAAGGCTTTCTGGGGTGTCTTACTGTGCAAATGAACATTTGGAATATCTTTTATACATTTGAACTGTTTTTTTTTTTTTAATTTATGGTTTTAGATCTATATGTTTATATAAAACAGTCAATGCCAAGAGAATTACCTTAATACTACAGTATATTAGTATGGTTTTCCAAACACACCGTGAACTCTCAAATACTGCCTGTGCTTTTCATCTTTTGGATTTTAGAATTAGAGTGAATCTTCTTTTGCATCTTTAGCAATTTCTATACATTTGTCAAAAGGTGTCTATGAACATCTTCTATATCATGGTTTTGGTTAAAATATATATGTATGTATAATATAAGTGCCATTTTCTGAAATGTACTATATAGGCTCTCTCTCTATATATTAAATAATAATACAAATACTACAATTACAAAACTTTGGCATTTCTTGTCGTCTTCGCAAAACTCACCGTTATCTGAAGCAGGTTGCGTTTGGTTTTCATAGAATGCATTGAATAAAACCAAGTGATGAATTCTATTTAATTTAATCAATCACAATTCATCAGTTCTCTTTAAAGCACCGGTGACTCATAAAACACACACACACACACACACACACACACACACACACACACACACACACACACACACACACACACACACACACACACACACACACACACACACACACAGCGCTGACTTTGCAAACAGAGATTACAGGACAGGCGGCTGATGGTGTCGTTGGAGTAAAGCATTTAGTCTTTAAATGTCTGAATTACAGCTTCACATGGGCATCACACACACACACACACACACACACACACACACACACACACACACACACACACACACACACTATTGCTGACACTAGAGTGGGTCGTCATGGTAACAGTGATGGTGGAAACACTGAAGGCCTCTGACAACATGAGACGGCAAACACTCCTAACAGCATGCTTACAAAATATAGATCGTTTCATATCCACACACAGCTTATATATTCATCTGAAGCTACTAGAGTTATTCTTATGTAGAATTAGATCTATTTTCATATATATCTATGTATGACGGACTCAACAGCAGCTCGCTGTCGGCCTTTAGGCAGAGTGAATCTCACCAAAACACGTCCAGATCATGTTTTACATCCTAGAAAAAAATAAAAATAAATAAATAAATATATATACATACACACACACACTGGCGCTCAAAAGTTTGGGATCAGTAAGATTTTTAATGTTTCTTATATGCACATTAATACATTTACTTGATCAAAAATACAGAAAAAAATAATATTGTGAAATATTATTGCAGTTTAAAATAATGTTCTATATTAATATATGTGACCCTGGACCACAAAACCAGTCATAAGGTTAAATTTTACAAAACTGAGATATATACATCATATGAAAGCTCAATAAATAAGCTTTCTATTGACATATAGTTTGTTAGGATAGGACAATATTTGGCCGAGATACATCTATTTGAAAATCTGAAATCTAAGGGTGCAAAAAATCAAAATACTGAGAAAATCACCTTTAAAGTTGTCCAAATTAAGTTCTTAGCAATGCATATTAGTAATCAAAAATTACATTTTGATAGGTTTACATAGGAATTTTACAAAAAATCTTCATGGAACATGATCTTTACTTAATTTCCTAATGATTTTTGACATAAAAGAAAAATCAATAATTTTGACCCATACTATGTATTTTTGGCTATTGCTACAAATATACCCCAGCGACTTAAGACTGGTTTTGTGCTCCAGGGTCACATATTTTAAAATATTAAAATTTATTTTTGTGATGAAAAGCATAATTTTTTTTATCAGTTATTTCAGTTTTCAGTGTCACATGATTCTTCAGAAATCATTCTAATATTCTGATTTATTATTAGAATTATCAATGTTGGAAACAGTTGTGCTGCTTAAGTTTTTTTTTTAAATTAATTTAACTTTTTCAGGATTCTTTGATTAATAAAATAAAAGAATGGCATTTATTTAAAATGTAAACCTTTTCTAACTATATACGTCTTTGCTATTCCTTTTGATCAAGTTAACGCATCCTTGCTGAATAAAAATATCAATTTCTTTCAAAAAAAGAAAGAATAAAAATGTACCGACCACAGACTTTTAGATGGTAGTTTATATTGTTACAAAAGATTTCTATTTTTAATAAATGCTGTTCTTTTCAACTTTTTATTTGTTAAAGAATCCTGGGAAAATAAACAGGTTCCAACTAAATATTAAGAAGCGCAACTGTTTTAAAAATGTATAATAAATCAGCATATTAGAATGATTTCTGAAGGATCATGTGACACTGAATACTGCAGTAATGATGCTGAAAATTCAGCGTTGTATCACAGAAATAAATTACATTTTAAAATATATTCACATAGAAAACATTTATTTTAAATTAAAATAATATTTCACAATATTACAGTTTTTTCTGTATTTTTGCTCAAATAAATGCAGCCTTGATGAGCAGAAGAAACTTTAAAAACCTTTAAAAATCGTGCTGATCCCAAAATTAAATGATTTTCATGATAATTAAGCACATTTTCAATCTCAAAAATTATTGTTATAATTAAAAAATATATATTTTCATGGTTAAGCACATTTTCTTTTCAAATAGTCATTATTTCAGTTTTTTTAATTAGTTAGTCTTATATTAAATTCTCATTCTATTTCTACAATGACGCTTTACATTTGAATCAGTATAGATTAATGGCAGTACAACAAATACTATCATGCATATATTATACAATGTAAATCTATTCACATTACAGTAATTATATAAACATTACATGGGTGAAATGTGCTTAAAAGTCATGAAAATAATGCAAAAACAAGCCATTTACTTTATCTTCAAACGTGATCTTGACAGACTTGATGAGATTCGCCGGCCTGCATGTTGTATATGAACAATGGCATATCGGTGTGTGACATAAAGACGTAAACGAAATGTTGGTGATAAATGTTGAACCGAAGCAGAAGTCCTGAGGTGAGTCTGGATTCTTCTTGAGCGGTTGCGATGCAGCATCTGTTTTGGCTGAGCTGGTGTTGAGGAACACTGGGCAGTGCAGAAACCACTAAACGCTTGCTTTCCGTCTTTCTGCTCGCTTTTCATCTTCTGCATTACCCAGAATTCCATGGGAAGGGCGTTTGTGTGTGGTGTTGTATCACAACTGTTGGTGTTCGTTTGAAACTAATGAGCAAAAGAAGCAGCCGGACCGTCAGAGAGAAAGTAGGGAAGATGATTTTAAGGGTACGTTCCGCTCGTTCAGTCAAAACATTGTCCACGTTTACGTTTACGTGTGTTTGCATGTCGGGATCTTCGGGTCACGTCACTCTGAGTTCACATTACGATGAAGAACCTGTCAGACCTTGTACTACAAATGGCAAATAATCAAATAAAAATTTCGCATTATAGGTTCTATTAAAAATTTCATTGAAAAAAAAAAAATCTAATTCACTTACATTGTCCACATTTCAATGCAAAAATAAATAAACTGTTTAAAAAAAAAGATAAAAATATGGCATGACAGGTTAAAAAAATGGTCATCACGGACCAACTTTGGTCTGATCTGGGCATCTGTGATCTCAAATACACTACCAGCCAAAAGTGTTTTTGAAAGAGTCTCTTCTGTTCACCAAGTATGCATTTATTTGCTCAAAACACAGTCAAAAATTCTGAAAATATTTTACAATGTAAAATAACTTTTTTCTATGTGAATATCTGTTAAAATGTTATTTATTTCTGTGCTGAAAGCTGAATTTTCAGCATCATTACTCCAGTCTTCAGTCTTTTTGTGGAAACTGTGAAGCATTTTATTTTTCAGTATTGAAAAATGAATAGAAAGTTTGAAAGAACAGCATTTATTTTTCAAATAGACATCTTTTGTAACATTATAAATGTCTTTACTGTCACTTTTGATCAATTTAACGCATCCTTAATAAATAAAAGTAAAAAATATAAGTATTGTTACTCTTAATTAGAATTTAACTCTGAAATTAATTGCTTTAAAGATTGAAATTTGTCAAAAATGTTACTCAAGCCGTAAAATAAAATTCCAGAACTTTCAACAACTTTTCAAGCAGTGCTTTTTATATATAATAGCCTAGATAAATAAAAATATACAAATAGAAAATGGCAAAAATACAGTGAAGCACATGTGAAGGTTTTTTGAAATGCGTGAATTTTGCATGAAAAAGATCCATGCTTATTGACAAAATTAAACACTCAATTCAAGCACTTTTCAAGTACTTCTTAAGGAATAGTGCTATTTTCAAGGGTTTTCCAGACCTTAAATTTGAGTCAAATTCAAGTTCTTTAAGCTTTGTACGAACCCTGTAAACAGGCATATTAGAATGATTTCTATGATGAAGGATCATGTGACACTGAAGACTGGAGTAATAATGCTGAAAAATTCTGCTTCGATTACAAAAAATAAATTATATTGTAACATAGATTCACATAGAAAAGAGCTATTTTTAATTGTAATAATATTTCAAATTTTGACCATATTTTTGATCGAATAAATGCAGCCGTGGTGAGGAGAAGAGACTTTTTTCCAAAAAAAATGAAAATAATTCCGAACTTTCAGTGGCGTATGCCCCTTAGACCAAAGATGAGGTTGCAGATTAATGTGTTTTTCAACGTCAGTCTGTACAGGGTTTCTCTCACAACAAAACCTGCGTGCTTTTAACGCCACACTCAGTCAGTTTCCATTGCAATGACGACTGCATCAGTGGGCGGAGACACAGAGGAGACAGGCCACGCCTCTTTTCCGCCCCCATCCGGTCTGGCTCTGGCGGAACAGTCAGGACTATCGTGAAGAGCGTCATCCGTTCCAATGGCCGACTCTGCCTGTAAGTGTCCTCCCTCTTCTTCCTCTTCTTCATCATCCTCCTCTTCACGTTCTACGCGGCAGCGGCAGACCTCGATGCCGGAGTCGCCAGTCAGCCGTCGCTGTTGGAAATGCGTTTGGTCCACGTCCAGGTCGCTCACGGCCGAATCACGGCGCTCTGGTTCAACGCCGGGAGAAAAGAGAGCCGTTCTGGGCGGAGACTGAGGGGGCGGGGCCTGTGCAGGCTCCTCCCTCTGAGTGGCGTTATTCTGCTGCTCTGAACAAACACCGAGCGGGTCGGACATGGAGAAGAGCTGGAGAGACGATGAGGAGGATGGTGGAATCGGATGACAAAGGCTGGTGATATTTGAATTTGGACTGCTAATGATATTAGCACTGTTTGCATCGCAGACATTGTTAGTACTAATAGTTTGGGATGCGTCTACTATTTCAGTCACATTATCTGTGCTACTAGTGATGTTCTTCACCGGTTTGCTGTTCCCGTTGGAATCCAGAGGGGTGGAGCCTGGAAACTCCGCCTCCACGACCTCTGCTGTGCTTCGCGTCGGTGATTGGCCGCCTTCGCTGAGTGGCGGAATCGGAAAGCACTCAGTGTGCATGATCGCTGAGTGGGTGTGGCCAGGCTCGCTGAGGGAGGGCGTGGAGGCGTGGCTTGTATCAGTTTCGTCTGTGAGTTGGGCTGAAGAGGGGGAGGAGCTACAGGGCGATGACGGACAGCAGGAGTCGCAGGAGCAGCTGGTGTAGTTGTCAGAGCTCTGCGATGAGAGCATGTGACTTGGGCCAGGGTGGGCGGAGCCTCGTGGGTAGGCGACAGAGCTGTAGGGAGGGGGCGGAGTGCTGGGTTGGGCTGCTACTTCCTCATAGGATGGTAGTTTGAGTGAGGCGAGGAAACCTGCCAATGAGAACTGCAATTAATGTAAGTTTATTTCTGTTTTCATTTAGACTATAATTGTGGATTCTAGAGTTAGCGGTGTGGTCTGATTTAAATCATCAAAATTTGGTATCTTAATTAACATTTTGATTTGTGAGAAGACATTTTGTTAAAACCAAGGCACTTGTTTGATTTAAATTCTGCCCTCCAATGGCAAAGTGCAGTAACTACACATTTGGTCAAAATTGAGTTAAGGCTTAAAATGGACTTTGTAACAACTGTTTTGTCTTGTGGCAAAGTCTCCTGGTTCAATTTTGTCCTGTTTCAGAGAAACAAGAGTGTCAACATGTTTGACTAGCTGGTGTAAAAACTTTAAAGGCATTTTTCTCAGTTTCAGTGTTGGCGTAGTTACTGCACTTTGCCTTTGGAGGGCAGAATTGTTTATTAAATTGTGATCCTGGACCACAAAACCAGTCATAAGGGTAAATTTTTTTAAGATTTGAGAGATTTGAAAGATTTGAAAAGGTGAATAAATAAGCGTTTTTATTGATGTGTGGTTTGTTAGGATAGGACAATATTTGGCTGCGATTCAACCATTTAAAAATCTGGAAACTGAAGGTGCAATAAAATCTAAATATTGAGAAAATCCCCTTTAAAGTTGTCCAAATGAAGTGCTTAGCAATGCATATTACTAATAAAAAATTAGGTTTTGATATATTTACAGTAGGAAATCTAGGAAATGTCTAAATGGAACATGATCGTTACTTAATATCCTAATATTTTGACTTATACAACGTTTTCTGGCTATTGCTACACATATTCCAGTGCTACTTAAGGCTTGTTTTGTGGTCCAGGTTTACAATTATTTTTATATATGTGTATATATTTTTTTATATTCTTTTTTTATTACAGATTTATTAATTAAATGTATTATTTATTTATTAATATTCATTCTCTTCTGCACTTCAGAAAGCTTACTTATTTCTTTAGATTGTTTGCTAATGGAGTTTATACTAATTATTCAATAAGCATTGCATACTTTTTAAATAAATAATTATTAATTTTAGCTCTATAACAAGAGCCTTGTAATAGCACATCTGTTAAATTAATGCATGTATTTTTTTTCACCGTCCCATTACTAATACTGTATTGTATTTAAATGTTTGCTTTAACTGTATTATTCTTAACAAATATAATGAAGAAAGAAACTTTTATTTGCACCACAAGTTTTATGCAAGGCATAATTCTGTCTTTCTTTAAAACTGCACCCAGTAATTTTCCATATGTTTTGCAGGTCGCTATGACTGGTATTGGACACTCAGCAAAGTGGATGAAGCCTTGTGCAAAAGCATGAGAAAAATAAAAATAAAGATAAAGTAAGTAGTACTTTTAAAAAATAAAATAAAAAAAGAGATTTCTAGTTAGTGTGATTTATTTTAGAGTGTGTGAAAAGCATTCTTACTGAGGTCAAACATGGAGGACGGGTAACTGCAGGCTCCATGGTAAGCCATAAGGTTGATCTCCCTCTGTCTCTGCTGCTGCTGGACGCGCTGCTTCGCCTGCCGGTGACGATACGCACAGCAGCAGCTGAATAGAATGAGCACGCTCCACAGCAGCCAAAACCCTGAAACACACATGAGAACGCTTACAGTATAAACGCAGAATGCTGACCATTCATTTAGTCAAGCTACAATAAATGATTTCCATGATTTGTTATTGCATGTTGCCACACAAACCAAAGATATTCTGGTTTGTGCAGTTACTGTACACTGTATTTTTTTACATTTTATTCCTAAAAACGTGGGTTTTTATCTCCACCTCAGCATTACTTACATACACCAAAACTTAGTTTGATTTCTCTCTATATTCTGAAGTTTTCTACTGAAGGGTTTGTTCATATTTCATTCACACTGATTTTTACAACATTTTATTTCTAAAATCTTTAAAGAACCATGAGTTTTTATCTCCACTTCAGCAGCACTTACAAACACCAAAACTTACAGTTTTATTCCTCTCTATATACTAAAGTTTTCTACTGAAGGGTTTGTTCATATTTCATTCACACTGATTTTTACAACATTTTATTTCTAAAAACATGGTAAAAATGCATATCTTTAAAGAACCATGAGTTTTTATCTCCACTTCAGCAGCACTTACAAACACCAAAACTTACAGTTTTATTCCTCTCTATATACTAAAGTTTTCTACTGAAGGGTTTGTTCATATTTCATTCACACTGATTTTTACAACATTTTATTTCTAAAAACATGGTAAAAATGCATATCTTTAAAGAACCATGAGTTTTTATCTCCACTTCAGCAGCACTAACAAACACCAAAACTTACAGTTTTATTCCTCTCTATATACTAAAGGTTTTTACAGAGGGGTTTGTTAATATTTTATTCACACTGATTTATACAACATTTATTCCTTAAAACATGGTAAAAATGCATATCTTTAAAGGACCATGAGTTTTTACTTCCACTTCAGCAGCACTTGCATACACCAGAACTTATAGTTTTATTCCTCTCTATATTCTGAAGTTTTCTACAGAAGGGTTTGTTCATATTTCATTCACACTGATTTATACAACATTTTATTCCTAAAAACATGGTAAAAATGTATATGTTTAAAGGACCATGAGTTTTATCTCCACTTCAGCAGCACTTACGTACACCAAAACTTACAGTTTTGTTCCTCTCTATATTCTGAAGGTTTTTACTAAGGGGTTTGTTTTTAATTTATTTACACTAATTAATATAACATTTAATTCTTAAAAACATGCATAATGTCTGCTGACAATATTTTCTGATTTACGGAGTGATGAAAAGAGAAATCCAAAATCCCCTCTAAAAAAATCTTTAACTCTAATATGTCAACAAAATGAAACGAGATGTTTTAATCTGGCTTTATTTAATGTTCAGATTTATTCTTTGGAAACGTAGTATGCAAACTATTACCTATATCATTAGATAATGCATTATTTGCATATTTAAACACAACATTTTAGGAAACCTATAATGCAAAACAATTGTCTTAATTTATGATTTAATTGAATTTAAGTTTAATTTAAATATGATGATATCTATTAGTAATTATTTTTTTTTTTGCCTTGATTTAAAGGAACTTTTCACCCAACGATGGAAGGTTTGAAGGAAGAAAATAAGTCAAACAGGAGTGGAACGACATGTGGGTGAGTAAATGACATAAGTCACATTTTTTAAATTGTATGTGTATATGTATATGCTGAAAAAAACTGCTGTACTCACACCACAGCTCATAGTAGTAGGTGCAGCAGCCCGTCTCCTGACAGCAGTGGCCGGTCTGGCAGAGGTAGCCGCTGGCGCTGTTGGTGCCGGGACAGTAGCGTGGGCTGCCCAGGAGAGGCAGCGTCCCTGAACTGTGGTACTCCATACCCTGCAGCAGGGCGTGGCGCCACCTAAACACTCGCTGCTCCTCTTCCTCCAGAACTGCTGCTATGGCCACACCACTTGAGCCTATCAGGAGAAGATCACAACAGAGAATGCCACTGACAACAAGTTCACAGAGAGCACAATTTTTAGATTGCTAAAATCAGACCTCATTTAGTTTAACACATACATCGGTACACTAAAGTTTTCATCATGATCTTACATCAAAATTATTCCTTTGTATCAGAAATTTATTTCTTTTTCAGCTGAGAACTTTAGTAAGAGAACTTACATTTTTGTTTCTTATTTATTTAATATGCTGTTTTACTTAGAAAAACATCACATCACAGAGTTAAAATGGATTGTAAATTTTGTTCATCTTGACTTCTACTATCTGTGCTGTGTGGTGATTTCAATTTTAATCTACATTAATCTTCTGAAATATAAGATTTGCATGTATATATTGTAAATATATGTGAACCTAGGCCACAAAACCAGTCTTGAGGAGCATGGGTGTATTTGTAGCAAGAGCCAACAATACATTGTATGGGTCAAAGTTATACATTTATTATAAATCAGTAAGATATTAAGTAACGACAATGTTCATTAGGATATTTTGTAAATGTCCTACTGTGAATATATCAAAACTTAATTTTTGGTTAGAGTAATATGCATTTCCAAGAACTTCATTTGGACAACTTTAAAGGCGATTTTGACTAAATATTTTGTTGTTTTCGTTTTTTTTTTTGCACCCTCAGATTCCAGTTGTTCACATTGTTGTATATCTGTCAAATATTGTCCTATCCTAACAAAACATACATCAATGGAAAGCTTTTGTATTCAATTGAAAGCTTATTGATTGAGTTAGATGATGTGTAAATCTCAATTTGATCAAAATGATCGATTTCTATGCTAAAAATTATTAGGATATTAAGTAAAGATCATGTTCCATGAAGATTCCTACCGTAAATATATAAAAGCTTATTTTTTATTAGCAATATGCATTGCTAAGAATTTAATTTGGACAACTTTAAAGGCAATTTTCTCAGTATTTAGATTTTTGTGCACTCTCAGATTCCATATTTTTAAATAGTTGTATTTCGGTCAAATATTGTCCTATCCTAACAAAAACCTTTTTTTTTTTTTTTTTTTTTTTGCTTATATAAGCTTGTTTATTCAGCTTTCAGATGATTTATAAATCTCAAAAAATTTTACCCTTATGATTGGTTTTGTGGTCCAGGGTCACAAATAATTACAAATGTCTAGAGCCAAATTCCTTATATTTGGAAAGTCTATCCTTTGCATATTAAATATTCTGGCTAATTTTATCATGCTTTCAGCTAGTGTAGCACAGTTATTATCCATAACTGGACTAAAACGGTAAAAACATTTGAGGAAATAAACGTTAACTAAAATAAAAAATATTTAAAAAATACTTTTTTCTTCATACTTTTTAAAATCTAGGCAACATTTTAATCTTAACTTGATGTGAAATAATTAAAATAGAAAGAAACTATATAGAAATTTTAATGGCAAAAAAACAATTACATGATAACACTTTACAATAAGGTTCCATTGGTTAACATTAGATAACGACGAAAATACTTGTAAAATATTTGTTAATCTTAGTTTATGTTAATTTCAACACTTACTAATACATTATTGAAATCAAAAGTTGTGTCTGCTAATATTATTTAAAGGACCTAAGCTAACATCAAATAAAAATGAACTGTAATCTTCAATAAAGATTAAAAAATACAGCAACAAATGTCTTTCTCAAAAGTTAATGCATAACTAATGTTAACTGATAGGACCTTATTGTGAAGTGTTAGCAATTATATTACTACAACTTGAACTAAAATTAAAATGAAAACAGAAAATATAAACACTAATTCACAATATTAACAAAAATACACTAGTATCTCAATGACACTGAAATAACAGTACAGTGGCAAAAACAAGATAATTTATTGCAAGGGTCAAAGAAAACAGTCATGCAAAACTAAATAACTTGCCAGCTTTTGGACATTGAAAAATTATTTATATATTATATATTATTTAAAAGACCTAAGCTAACATTAAATAAAATTTAATGTAGAACAGTTGTATTTTTATTAACTAACATTAATAAAGATTACTAAATACAGCAACAAATGTCTTTCTCAAAGTTAGTTAATGCATAACTAATGTTAACCGATAGGACTTTATTGTAAAGTGTTACCAATAATATTACAACAACTTTAACTAAAATTAAAATGTAAACAGAAAATATAAAGATAAACACTAATTCACGATATTATTAAAAATATGACTGTAAGATAACAGTGCAGTGGCAAAAACAGGATGATTTATTGCAAGGGTGAAAGAAAACAGTCATGCAAAACTAAATAACTTGCTAATGACTTTTTTCGACATTGAAGTGTGGACATAAACATGTCAGTATCGAACACACGTGTTAAGCTTGTTAGTTCTTTACCTGATGAAGGACACAGGTGTCCATATATGCTGTCAGGATCATCTATAAACGAGAAGAAAAACCACAGCTGTTATTAAAAACCGTTTATCCCTAAAAATAGCATTTTAAAGCATGTACGACAGAGATGCATGCGACAATTTTGTTATATGTGTAATATGTGAAAGCTGTTGTTGTGCACGCAAAGAAAAAAAGGTTTTTCTGTATTAAACCATTGCACGTGTGTAATCAGACTTTAAAGGTTAAAGCAACAAATGTCTCCGTTTGCATATGAAAACGAAACAGGCCCAAGCAAATGCAGAAGACATAGTAAGCATTCTAGTGATGAGCTTTAATTTAGTGCTGCTTTATGCACCCGCAGTCATAATAATAAACACACAGTTGAATCGATGATATAAATGCACCAACCGTACTAAACGCGATGCTCGTGTTATTGTAGCAAACGGCCTGTAATGAAGTCGCTGTGCGTTCTGATTCGCTCATTTCTTCGGATCCTGCACCGACTGTCTCTCTCCGTCCGCCATTTCCACCCGGAGCTTCAGCCGCCGCATCACAAACGACAGACTGCCGAACACGCCGTGATATTTTAACCACCGAACGAACCGCACATTAAACGCTTTGCTACTTACCTATGCGATACAATCAAATACATAATCGCATTTTTACAACAGACGGAGCAAGGATGCAGATAATGTCAGGAACGTTTATCGGATCTTACGCTGATTGGCTGAAGGCGGCTGGATGCAGACCAATCAGAGCAGACGTGCGTTCCTCCTAGCAACAGCTGAAGATGTTGAGACCGCAGATCAACAGCGACAGCCGTTTACAATAGTTTATTGTATGGAAATATTGTTTATAATTGATTTGCATATCTATAATAATTGTTGTGATTCAAGGACATCCCATTAGAAATACATATATGAAACCTGTTGGAAAGGGGAACATTTTCATTTACCTAGCCCATACAAATATATATGTATATGTTTGTGTAATAGATTTATGTGTGAAATACATACTCTAAATAAATAAGCTTTCTATTGCAGTATGGTTTGTTAGGATGGGACAATATTTGGCCGAGATACAACTATTTGAAAATCTTTAATCTGAGGGTGCAACAAAATCGAAATATTGGGGAAATCGCCTTTAAAGTTGTTCAAATTAAGCTCTTAGCAATGCATATTACTAACCAAGTACAACTTTTTGATATATTTACGATAGGAAATTTACAAAATATCTTACCAAAACATGACCTTTACTTATATCCTAATTATTTTGATAATCGATCATTTTGACCCATACAATGTATTGTTGGCTATTTCTACAATACACCCATGCTCCTCAAGACTGGTTTTGTGCTCCAGGGTCACATATGTTTGCATACTATATATGCAAATCTTATATTTCAGAAGATTTATGTAGATTAAATTGATATCACCACACAGCACAGATAGTAGAAGTCAAGACGAACATCATTTACAATCCATTTTAACTCGGTGATGTGATGTTTTTGTAAGTAAAACAGCATATTAAATAAGAAAAAAATGTAACGTGGAACTACTGTTCAAAAGTTTGGGGTCAGTACATTTTTTATTATTATTTTTTTTAAGAAATTAATACTTTTATTCACCAAGGATGTATTAAGTTAGTAATTAAAGTTTATTAAAAGTTCATAATGAATAATTTACATTGTTATAAAAAATCTATTTTGAATAAACACTGTACTTTTTAAACTTGTTTTTCATGAAAGAATCTTGAAAAAAAAAAAAAAATAAAAAATCACAGGTTCCAAAAAATATTTTGCAGCACAACTGTTGATATTATCCAACATTGATCATTCTAATAATAAATCAGCATATTAGAATGATTTCTGAAGGATCATGTGACACTTAAGACTGGAGTAACAGCTGATGAAAAGTCAGCTTTTCATCACAGGAATAAATTCTATTTTAAAGTATGTTTAAATAAAAAAACATTATTTTATATTGTAAAAACATTTTGCAATATTACTGTTTTTTTTCTGTATTTTTAATCAAATAAATACAGCCTTAATGAGCATAAGAGACCTCTTTAAAGACTATTACAAGTCTTACTGACCCCAAACTTTTGAACAGTAGTATATCTATAATAATTGTTGTGATTCAAGGACATCTCGTTAGAAATACATATATGAAACATGTTGGAAAAGGGAATATTTTCATTTATCTAGCCCATACAAAAAAAAAAAAAAAAAATATATATATATATATATATATATATTAGTGGTGGGCCGTTATCGGCGTTAACGTGCTGCGTTAACGTGAGACTCTTATCGGGCGATAAAAAAAATATCGCCGTTAATCTATTCTCAAAGTTGGGTTGGGAGCTGGGTCTAAACTACGCAAGATATGATGACTTTCACCTTGATATTTTAGCGCGGATGACGTATACCTAGTCGAATTGCACTGTAGGGGGCGAGAACGAGTCTTCAACTTCTGTGAAATTACCACATCAAATGAGACGCGCAAACATGAATGCAATTATGAAGCCGCTTCAGGGCAGGTGCGTTGCTAGACCCTTTTTACTGGGGCACGTGAGTTATAATTTACTTTGATAATCCCGAAATAAAGACATTAAACTATATGCAACAACTACATTGACGCTTCTAAAAGCAACGCAGTTTATGAGTTTAACCCAAGACTATGCACGCAGATATCCATGCCGGTGCGCGTCTGTGCAGCACGCGCACGTCGTGCAGCCTTTTGCGCAGAAGTACTTGGTTACACAAGTTTGTATAGGTAATTATGTTGTAAATGCAATTGTCAAGCAGTTTGTGATGCATTTTGGAAACAGGAGATAAGCGCCTGATCTAATGCGCCACCTGGCCCGTTCTCGAATACTTACTTTTAGTCATTATTTGGGTAGCACACATATTCTGAATGCCTTCAGCAGAATTCAAATTAGCCATTTTAATCTAGATTAATCTAGATTAATTCCAAGATTTAATCTAGATTAATCTAGATTAAAAAAATTAATCTATGCCCACCCCTAATATATATATATATATATATATATGTTTGTGTAATAGATTTAGATGTGCAATAAATAATCTAAATTCATAAGCTTTCCATTGATGTATGGTTTGTTAGGATGGGACAATATTTGGCAGAGATACAATTTGAAAATCTGAGGGTGCCAAAAAATCTAAATATTGATAAAATCGCCTTTAAAGTTGTCCAAATGAAGTTCTTAGCAATGCATATTAATAACCAAATATAACTTTTTAATATATTTACGGTAGGAAATTGACAAAATATTTTACCAAAACATGACCTTTACTTATATCCTAATTATTTTGATAATCTATGATTTTGACCCATACAATGTATTGTTGGCTATTGCTACAAATACACCCATGCTCCTCAAGACTGGTTTTGTGCTCCAGGGTCACATATGTTTGCATACTATATATGCAAATCTTATATTTCAGAAGATTTATGTAGATTAAATTGATATCACCACACAGCACAGATAGTAGAAGTCAAGACGAACAACATTTACAACCCATTTTAACTCGGTGATGTTTTTCTAAGTAAAACAGCATATTAAATAAATAAGAAAAAAACGTAATATGGAACTTACTTTAATTTATTTACATTCTCAGCTGAAAAGGAAATACATTTCTGAGACAAAATAATAATTTTGGTGTAAGATTATGATGAAAACTTTAGTGTAGGCCTACTGATGAATGTGTTAAACTAAATGAGGTACAAGTATTTAGGGGGAAGTAGGGTGAGTTGTGCCAGTTTTTACTCAAAGTGACTTTATAGTGAAGCCATGACAGTAATCCCTCCAGTTTAAGCATGTACATATATTTCAGGATGTGGTGCATCCCCGGGAACAATAACTTTGGATCTGAAATAAACTGATTCAGAATTATAGCTTTCAGAAAAAAAGTGGTCTCGTGGCACAACTTGCCCCCGGTGCGGGGTAAGTTGTGCCTTTGGCGAGAATACAGTGGGGTAAATTGTGCCAGTGATTATTTAAGTTAAAAAGAACATTTTAATGTCACAAACTGTAATGCTATATAAAATCAAGACAAATTCAATACAAAATTGCTAATTTAAGGTTTATTTAGATATCGTTACCCTACTAAACTATTGGCATCATATTTTCTACTTTTTCGGAAAACACAAAAAAACTCAGACACAATATATGATATTTGTGAATAATCAGAACGCTGCCTGTTAACAAAACGCTGTCTGTCAATTGTGTAACATATAGGAAAGAGGTTACTTTCTTATGAACATCCCATTGTGACTTTTGCCACTTAAAAAACTGACAAACAGCAGATAAATCAAACACTGATGAGGCACGCTCATCTCCTCACACAGACTATCCCCTGTGGGTATGTAGGTGTAGTTTAGGGATGCCCAAACCTGTTCCTGGAGATCTACCATCCTACAAAGTTCAGCTCCAACCCAAATCAAACACCCCTGAACCAGCTAATTCATCTTTTAGGTACATGATAATTACAGACAGCTGTGTTGGAGCAGGACTGGAACTAAAGTCTGCAGGCAGGTAGATCTCCAGGAACAGGGTTGGTCAGCCCTGGTTTAGATGGTCTAGATCCGGACTATTACTTAACATCCCACTGGCACAACTTAACCCTGCCCCTTTGGCACAAATCACCCCAGCCCGACAATTTTGAAAGACTAACATGATCCCTCAGTTCAGAGCTAACATAAGGCTAACTGTATAGACTCACTGTGTAGCCTACTAAAGCACTAAAACGTGAAATATTTTCAAACGTGTCTATAATTGTTCAGACGCAACAATCAAAAACCTTGATCATATAAATTTTACTTTGAAAGGCAAAAAACAGTTTTATGAGCTAAAATGTGCTTCGCCCTCATGCCATGTGTCTCTCTTCTTTGGGGGATGGGTAAATTGGATGGCTCTTCAAAAGTATGTGGTCACATGACCAATTTCTTCTATGGTTTCCTAGAAACAAGGGGTGGCACAACTTCCCCACTGGCACGAATCTCCCCACTATAAACCCCTATATGTTTATGTTTGATAGATTTTTGGAAATACATGTGAAATAAATCCATTGATGTATGATTTGTTAGGATAGGACAATATTTGGTCGAGATACAACTATTTGAAAAAAAAAATCTAAATATTGATAAAATCACCTTTAAAGTTGTCCAAATGAAGTTCTTAGTCATGCATATTACTAATCAAAAATTAAGTTTTTGATATATTTACGGTAGGAAATTTACAAAACATCTATATGGAACATGATCTCTAAACATCCTAATTATTTTTGGCATAAAGGAAAAATTGATCAGTTTGACCCATACAATGTATTTTTGGCTATTGCTTCCAAAACCAGTGCTACTTTTGTCATGTTCATCCTAAAAACCGTCAATAGTTGATGATAGCCTAGGCTATATAAGGAAATATAAAAAATAGACATGCATTTAAAAAGTGCTGTATAAACATAGGCTACAGATGTTTTGTATATACGTTTAAGTTGCATAGCTATAGGCTAAAAATAGTTGACATATAATAGCTACATATAATACAGTATAGAAACCGTTGCTAATTTGCTACTAATACCATGAGAAATTTATCGTAAAGATATTATTATATGTAGGCTAATGGTATAAGCTATTTTATATTTATTATAAAACGTAGGTCTATATCTTCATCTACTGACAGAATGTGCACAAATGTTACTATATATAGAGGGAGAGATCGTATATGGCAATGCATATAATATTTTACATTTTCGTACCTGCTTGAATGTTTAAAACAATAAAATATTTCCAGATATTGATGTTTTATTAAGTGTCAAGTTTTTTATAAAATGGTTAATATTAAAATGTTTTGTTGTTTATATTTTCTCTCATAACTTTTTAAGTTTAAAAGTGAGGTAGAAACTCAACGAAAATAATGTGTTTGTGACAAATGTCATGTATTTGTGAGTTCATGCAGGTTAGTCTAAAAGTATCAACTGTTTTTGTTAAAAAAAAAAAAATCATTTTTTTCCGTGTGAACTGAGTGCCATCTGCTGTATAGAGCGGATTAGCTTCTATTTCATTTTATTTCAGAACGGAAGAGTGCAGTAATTATTCATGCTTTGGTTTCATTGATTATTTATTTCAGTATGAGTACATTTTTTATAATGAGTTCCTAAATTATGATAGCTTTACTGTGTTCAGGACAGGTGTTTTCATATGGCCGAGACGTGAAATGTGTATATGTATGTATTTTATTTAACATATTTAAGCATTATGAACAAAGAAGTGAACAAAGGTCAATTGTTTTGTTAAAGTTAGTTTAATAGTTTTTTTTTTTTTTTTAAATGTTTTTATAGTTTTTATTAATTATTATTGCAGTTTTAGTTATTTTAGTACATCAACTTAACTAAATGAAAATGAGAAATGTTGCATTGGCAGCTGAAATGAAATAAGTGTACAGTATTTTTCCATTAAAATGTACTTTATTTAAAGTAACAAATGGTTTTGTGATTTTAGTTTTAGTTGAAAATATTGTATATACTGATAATATTGTTTGTAACTAAAAAATATGAAATTAAAAAACATAATAATATTGTGTATGTATGTATGTATGTATGTATTATTATTATTTATTTATTTATTTAATTAATTATTACAATAGTAGGGTTCAACAGTCTGAGGCCAGTAATGAAAGTGTTTAATTTACTTTTTTATAGTTAGAAACAATATTATCTGCATAACAGTTTGAGGAAAAAGTCAAACTGATATTTGAATTTGAGAATGTTATTCTGTGTTTTATTGTGTGTTTATTTTTTCGCAGTAAATAATAAACTAAAACAAAAAGCCTTTTTATGATCAAAGGGAATTTGAAAACATGATAACACTGCAGAATAACCTTACAACACTTTTATTTCAATTTCATTTTTTGGAGAAGTAAAAATGACTTTGGCATGTTTCATGTTTTCTGTCAGATTCACCACAGATGTGTCAGATTTAACACTGATAAACACCAATGGAAAGAGGAATTAAAGCTGCTTTATGTATGCATGCAAATAATAATAGAATAGCAGGGCCTCTGTTCTTCTACTTCATTACAAGCCACCAAAAATCTTATTTAGATCAGCTTATAAAACATGTGTAATTGATAACTTTTTTTAAATGTGTTAGCTTAGGGTTAGTCATTAAGTCATGACATAATGATACATTAACAAGTCATGAATTTGTGTTACTTTATAAATAAGTTAGTAACAATGTGCCTTATTTTGCACCAGTATATCCTACTTTGTTACATACGTTACAAAACTCATTATTAATTACTTATAAAGCAACATAAATGCACATAATTGTTTACTCAATAATTATTACTTATTAACTAACATGCAGGAACTAACATGTAATTCATACGACTCATGTAGTTACGTTAGTTCTTCATTAGTTCTTGATTAATACATGACTTAACTAATCATTAGTTCATTATCAAGAAATTACTTATTCACGCACAGTGGGGCAAAAAAGTATTTAGTCAGCCACCAATTGTGCAAGTTCTCCCACTAAAGAAGATTAGAGAGGCCTGTAATTTTCATCATAGGTATACCTCAACTATGAGAAAAAATCCAGAAAATCACATTGTCTGATTTTTAAACAATTTATTTGCAAATTATGGAAAATAAATATTTGGTCACCTACAAACAAGCAAGATTTCTGGCTCTCACAGACCTGTAACTTCTTCTGTAAGAGGCTCCTCTGTCCTGTTTGAACTCGTTATCAGTATAAAAGACTCCTGTCCACAATCTCAAACAGTCACACTCCAAACTTCGCTATGGCCAAAACCAGAGAGCTGTCAAAGGACACCAGAAACAGAATTGTAGACCTGCACCAGGCTGGGAAGACTGAATCTGCAATAGGTAAGCAGCTTGGTGTGAAGAAATCAACTGTGGGAGCAATTATTAGAAAATGTAAGACATACAAGACCATTGATAATCTCCCTCGATCTGGAGCTCCAAGCAAGATCTCACCCCGTGGGATCAAAATGATCAAAAGAACGGTGAGCAAAAAAAAAAAAAAAAACACACG
This sequence comes from Garra rufa, assembly GCF_049309525.1. Taxonomy (NCBI): domain Eukaryota; kingdom Metazoa; phylum Chordata; class Actinopteri; order Cypriniformes; family Cyprinidae; genus Garra; species Garra rufa. The sequence continues at coordinate 41,689,382 of NC_133378.1, forward strand.
GGGGACCTACATTTACATTTACATTTACTCATTTAGCAGACACTTTTATCCAAAGCGACTTATAAATTGGGAATACAACAAGTGATTCATCCTAAGGAGGCAGATCAACGTAGGAATGCTCAAAAATACCATATATTAGGCGTTGTTAGATGAGTACAGGCTAGAAAGGGAAGATCAAGAAAGAGAGGAGAACAAAGTTTTTTTTTTTTTTAATAATATTATTGAGTCAAATAGTGTCTCAAACGATGGGCTTTCAGCAGTCGCTTGAAAGCTGTTAAGGAGTCTGCATGCCGGAGAGGGGTGGGAAGATCATTCCACCAAGCAGGAACGTTGAACGAGAATGTTCTGGAAAGTGATTTCATGCCTCTCTGTGGTGGTACAATGAGGGGTCTTTCACAAACCTAGTGAATGACCTGCGGAGAGCTGGGACCAAAGTAACAAAGGCTACCATCAGTAACACACATCGCTGCCAGGGACTCAAATCCTGCAGTTCCAGACGTGTCCACCTGCTTAAGTCTAGAGAGCATTTGGATGATCCAGAAGAGAATGTCATATGGTCAGATGAAATCAACATAGAACTTTTTGATAAAAACTCTACTCGTCGTGTTTGGAGGAGAAAGAATGCTGAGTTGCATCCAAAGAACACCATACCTACTGTGAAGCATGGGGGTGGAAACATCATGCTTTTGGGCTGTTTTTCTGCAAAGGGACCAGGACGACTGATCCGTGTAAAGGAAAGAATGAATGGGGCCATGCATCGTCAGATTTTGAATGAAAACCTCCTTCCATCAGTAAAGGCACTGAAGATGAAACGTGGCTGGGTCTTTCAGCATGGCGATGATCCCGGGTAACGAAGGAGTGGCTTCGTAAGAAGTATTTCAAGGTCCTGGAGTGGCCTAGCCAGTCTCCAGATCTCAACACAATAGAAAATTTCTGGAAAGTCCGTGTTGCCCAAAACAACACTGCTTTAGAGGAGATCTTGATGGACGAATGGGCCAAAATACCAGCAACAGTGTGTGAAAACCTTGTGAAGACTTACAGAAAACGTTTGACCTCTGTCATTGTCAACAAAGGGTATATAACAGTACTGAGATTAACTTTTGTTATTGACCAAATATTTATTTCCCACCATAATTTGCAAATGAATTCTTTAAAAATCAGACAATGTGATTTTCTGGATTTTTTTTTTCTTATTTTGTCTCTCATAGTTGAGGTATACCTATGATAAAAATAACATGCCTCTCTCATCGTTTTAAGTGGGAGATCTTGCACAATTGGTGGCTGATATGTTATATTTCACTAAAGCCGGCGTTTTGAACAGAGGCAGAACTTAGACTTCTCCGGATGTGGTAAGAAAGATACCATTAACACTTCTCTTTTTTTTATTTTAATCTTTTTATGCCCATAAAACGAGTGAACAGAAAGAAAGAAGAGACGGACAGAGACCATGGCTTCAGATGTGGTGTGTTTGTGTGTTTTTCTGCTCTTCTCTGGACTTCAGTTTACAACAGGTATGACTGAACAACAGAATGAATGAAATCAGATATTTATGGCAATGATTTTTTATCAGTCGATGAAATGCATCTAAATTCAGTCTAGTAGTTGTGTATGTGACACTTCTGCTATTATTTTGTCAAGTTTTCCAACATTTTACTGCTAGACTGTAGACTAGCAATCAGAGACAATGACAATTCATGTTATATTCATGCATGTAAGTAAGTAGATTATTGAGTCGGTTTTAAAATGTGACTATTGCTCATCAGCCAAATGGGAACAGAAACTGGCAGATACTCAAAAAAGCCCAACTATTAGCTGATAATCAGCATCTTGTTAATGTTGATAAAATGAAAAGTTTGTTTCTCAGTAACCTCAGTAAATGTATATTTTTATCAGGGTTTCTGTCAGTCTTTAAAAGGTCTTAAAAGTTTTAATCCGCCCTTCTGCAAATAATGTCTTATTAAAGTCTGAAAGTCTTCAATCCACATGCATTGTAAAGAATACATTTCTTCTTTACTTTTACCTTGTTTTTTAGTTCAAATATCTAAACGTTTTTAAATCAAGACTTGAAGTGCAAAATAAAGACAGCTGAAGTCTTGTTCTCTGAGAAATTTTAAGTGAGTTTGTTAAAAACAAGAACCAAATATCTGTCAGTAGGTATAAAAACTTGTTTTCCCTTTAAATTAAGTTGATTTGTCTGACCTTAATTGGCAGATTTTTTTTTTTTTTTTTTTAATTTTGATCATTTTCACAGAAAAAAATACTGTTACTTTATGTAATTTTACTCCTCATGAAAATGTGTTTTGATTTAAGAGTATTTAGACATTTGGACCGGAAAACAAGACAAAAATACTACTTCTGTCAATCAATTGAAAACATAACTAATAATTGCATTTTTTTTTTTTTCAATTAACCATGATTAAACCCACAACATTACAATTTTTAAATATATTTTTATATTGCAATAATTTCACATCTAATCTTTAAATGAATGTAGAAAGAACAAAAACACAGTATATTTTTAATATTTGTTATTTATTTTTAAATAACTAAAGGACAGTATGTATGTATATGTGTGCGTGTTTTATGGACTAATAAAAAGCTAAATTCTACAAAAACAAATATACATTTTGACCGTGGCTTTATTGAATGTTCACATTTATGTTCTGGAAATTTATGTAAATTAGTACGTATTTAATCAGATGATGGCTCATTTGCATATTTAAATATAACATTTCAGAAGACTTGTAATAACAGAAATATTTCTAATTCTTCATATAATTAATCAACATTTATTAAACTTTAAAAAGTAACAACTTTTAATTTAAGTGAACTTAAAACAACCTTCACATAAACCCATTATTTACCTGTGCCCTTCAGCCAGAAGGAAATTGAATAAAGTTGTCAAAAACTAAATTAAATGCATATGAATCCTCAAAGCGACAACAGTCGATTTCCTTTTTTTCCCTTTTGTGCAGTAGAGTTATTATTTATTTAAAAATATATATATTTTATATTATATTAAATAATAATTATTATAACAATACTCATCAAAAATAGCGTGATAGTCACATTTTTAGACTGTTGCTAATATAGTTCATTGTGTGTTTAGAGAACATAACTTTTGTGTTTCCTTTGCTTAATTAAAGCTTTTTTTATTTAAAAAATTGTAATTTGATTAAGTCAGCGAGAAAAAACTTGATTTATGCATATACATTAATTTTGATATATATTTTATAACTTCCTATTTTGTTTCTGATATGAGTATTTTGTTTTAGGATGTAAGGTTTTCTGTGTTTTTGTGTTTTGTAGGCTGTCAAGTAATGTTACCAAACATCTTCTGTGCTCCAGGAGAGTCTGTGCTGCTGCCCTGCAGAGATATAAACTCACCGCATTCAGGCGTCCAGTGGTGGTACTCTGATCCTGGCAAATTGAAACCAGAATACTCAGTGTCTCCTGTGGACTCCATTAAGGGTCAGAGATATAAAGACAGAGTTCAGATTCACAGCAATCTCTCACTGTCCATCACTCGACTGACTGTAGACGACGAAGGATTGTATTGGTGTAAAACCACAGACACTAACCCAAGCAGCTATATTCAAATACATATCGATGGTGAGGAATGTTTGATTACATTATAGTACAAACCAAACATAAAACGCTCATGGTGAGACACTACAGGATAAAACTTCTATTGGTCACTTTTGAGATTTTGGATTATTAGTTTTTTTTTTAAACTGCTGTTTTAAATATATAGGTATATGTGTGCATGTCTGTGAAGTATTTTATGTTTTATGGACTAATAAAATGCAAAATCCTACAAAAACAAATATACATGTCGAACCTAGCTTTAGTGAATGTTCAGATTTATGTTCTGGAAATATATGTTAATTAGTACGTATTTATTTAGACATGCCTTATTTGCATATTTAAATATAACATTTAAGAAAACTTGTAATAGCAGAAAAGTTTCTAATGCTTAATATAATCAATCAACTGGAGAAGTGTGTGAGATTTTAGTTTATTTATTTATTATTAGTTTTTTGTTTTACCAGGGTGTCTTGCCTTAAAATCAGAATGTTTAGTGTATGTCTGTTACCTTTGAAGTAATTACTTTTATTACTTTTACACATCACCTTCACATACAGATCACAAGTTTTGATGACTGTGGGTGCATTCAGATATAATAGATCTTTATATATATGTATAAGCATATATATGATTCTTGTGTCTGCAGGATGTTCTCTGTCAGAGAATGAAAAATTAGAGAAGATCAGCAGATCTTCAGGGCAATCTGTGTTTCTGTTCTGTTTGGTCAAATGTAGTGCTCGTCATAAACCAGATTCACAGTTCATTTGGAAATTACCAAACGACAGAGAAATAAAGCAGATCACTGAACTGAACCGACTCTATCAGGGCAGATTTCGCATGTTTGATATCAGTTCAGGAAATCTGTCTCTGCTGATTTCTGACCTGAATGAGGAAGATGAAGGACTGTATTCATGCTGGAGTAATGGGAGTAATGGGATTCAACACAAGAACTTCAGTCTCGCTGTTAAAGGTAGAGTAATAATGCATTCTCATCTTTTCAAGTGATTTTGCTTGATATGCAGCTTAATTAATTTCATTAGATCATGTTTTTTAAGATGGACTTTGAAGCATAAATGTTATTTAAAGCATAAAGATTCTCTCAAAGTTATTAACAAATGTTTTTCTACTAATGTTAATAGTTCAACATTTTGTTTTAAAGTTCTCTGGTTCAGTGTTAGTTCAGTATCACTGAGATGCTATTATAGTTTGAGTTTAATTTTTGTTTTAATTTTCCGTACTGTTTTAGTAAATTTTGGTTTTGTGTATTTGTTACTTTTAGTAGGTAATGTTTGAACCCGCTCCCCCAAATATGTCAGTATAGCTTTTTAAAAAATTGTATTTCAGCTTTAGATGTAGTTATTTTATTAAGTTGTGAGAGAATGAAAAATGTTGCTTTGGCAACTAGCTGAATGAAATAAAAAAACTTACATTAACATTTGTTAAATTTTTTCACATAACACTTTTTATTTTTTTAGTTTAGTTTTAGTTTATTTAAATAAACCCAGAGTCTTTTATAATGTTCTCAGAACGTTTTTGTATACATTGTTTTTTCTGAAACTATTTAGTTTAAGAATGTTGAATAATGTTGCCATAATGTTTGCAAAAGGGTAAAGTGAAACTTAATATTTCACTTCTTAATATTTGCATAACCAAGAAGAAAAAATCAGTGGAGATCAGCACATATTCAGAGGAACACTTTTCAAGTACCTCTTTAAGAATATTGCTATTTTCAAGATTTTCCAGTCCATACATTTTCAAAAAGCCATATTGTTTAAGCCCCTATTCGAACCCTGGTTAAACTACACATCCATTGAGCAAAATCTGTATTTTGTTTTTATGCAAAACTTCAGACTGTCCTGCAAAATGAAAGAATGCATAACACAAAAGTTTCACTCTGTTTACAGGATGCACACTATCAGAGAGTGAACACAAACCTAAAACGAAGTATGTGGGTGATTCTGTGCTTCTGTCCTGCTCATGTGAAGACCCAAACACCAAACCTAGGGACTTCAGATGGACCCATGTAGAGTCCAGTGAGACTGAAGTGTCCACTGAAACTCTACGGTATAAAGGCAGAGTTCAGATGTTTCACAAGACGACTCCATCAAATCTGTCTCTGTTGATCTCCAATCTGACTGAAGAAGACCAGGGCACTTACAGATGCACAATTAACAACAAAACATCCACCAACACCAGACTCAACGTTAAAGGTTAGCCTGTTGAGGTTAAAAAAATAAAACGGCTAGTAAACCGTTTGCTCACTAAATGAGCAGTGTCAGTGTTTGTCTCTTTAGCAGTCCGGTTAGCAAAAGTATTTATATGGGTTATACTGTATTATGAAGTTTGTATATTGAATTTTTAAAGGGCTAAACAGGGTTCGTATAGATACTGTAAAATGAAATTCCAGGACTTTCAAAGACTTTTCAAGCACAACTTTTTTGACTTTCAAGATCTTCATTTAGAGATCTCACTTATGTCTTCTATTTCAAGTTAAAAAAAGAGAAATAGATAAATAAAATATACTAATAAAAATGTCTAAAATAAAGTGAAGCACATTCGAAGTATTACACTGCAAAAAATGCTTTTCTTACGTAGATTTTTCGTCTTGTTTCCAGCCAAAATATCTAAAAAATCTTGAATCAGGAAGGATTTTCTAGACAAGTAAAAATTATTATCTTGTTTTTAGTAAAAACAAGTCAAAATTAAGTGAATTTTTGCTTAAAACAAGCAAAATAATCTGCCAATGGGGTAAGAAAAAAAATCTTATTTCAAGCAGACAACTAGATTATTTTTCTTACCCCATTGGCAGATTATTTTGCTTATTTTAAGCGAAAACTCACCTAATTTTGACTTGTTTTTACTAAAAACAAGACACACATTTTTACTTGTCTAGAAAATCCTTCCTGATTCAAGAATTTTTAGATATTTTGGCTGGAAACAAGACAAAAAATCTAAGTAAGAAAAGCATTTTTTGCAGTGTAGTACTAAAGTATTACAAAGTATACTTCACTTTTACTGTAGTAAAACCACAGTTAATTTTCTTAAGAGATTTCTATTTGTGTAACTTCTTTTTTTTTCCTTTGTTTGTTTTCATAACTGATTGCTTTAATTGTTTGATGTTTTCTACCTTTTAAGAAAAAAAAAAGAAAAATCACTCCAAAATCCTGATGTGAAACAAATGATTCACGAACCCACACCAAAGTCCAGATCTAAATCAAATGATTCATGATCTGAGCTATAAAGATCTGATTTATATCAAATGATTAGTGATGCATGCTTTAAAGGCCCTGTCTGGATAATGATTCGCGAATCATCATTTCAAATCAGGACTCGGAAATCATATCGCAAATCATTTGATGTGAATCATTTGATAAGCAAAAAGAGTCCTGAACCCGTTCCGATCGAAATAAAATTATTTATAAATCATCATTTCAGATCAGGACTTGGAAATCTGATTGCACATCATTCAATTTGAATCATTTAATTCACGAAATGATTCATGAACCCATTCCAATCTACATAAAATGATTTGTGAATCATCATTTCAGATCAGGACTCAGAAATCGGATCGCAAATCATTTGATTTGAATCATTAATTTTGCAAAATGATTCACAAACCCGTTACGATCTAAATAAATTGATTCGCAATCCATGCTTTAAAGGCCCTTTCTGACTAATGATTTGTGAATCATCATTTCAGATCAGGACTCAAAACTCAGATCGCAAATCATTTGATTTGAATCATTTAATTCGCAAAATGATTCATGAACCTGTTCTGATCTAAATAAAATGATTTGCGAATCATCATATCAGATCAGGACTCAAAACTCAGATCGCAAATCAATTGATTTGAATAATTTATTTTGCAAAAATGATTCATGAACCCGTTCCAATCTAAATAAAATAATTTGCAAATCATCATTTTAGATCAGGACGTGGAACGCGAATTGCGAATCATTTGATTTGAATCATTTAATTTGCAAAATGATTCATGAACTCGTTCTGATCTAAATAAAATGATTTGCAGTGAAGGTGCCATTCTAACATGCAAGGGCAGGTTATTTCACAGTTTGGGCGCCACGATGGTGAAAGCCCTATCCCCTCTGAGCTTCCTCCTAGATCTCGGTAATTCCAGGAGAAGCTTATCAGCTGACCTAAGAGACCGACAGGGTGTGTAGGGGTGGAGAACCTCAGATAGGTAAGGCGGGGCCAGATTTTGAAGGCATTTAAAAACAAATATCAGAATTTTAAAATCCACTCTATAAGACATCGGCAGCCAGTGCAGTGAGGCCAGCACAGGGGTTATATGCTCTCTTTTGCGGGTTCCTGTTAGCAGTCTCGCAGTGGCATTTTGAACCATCTGCAGACGTGAGAGTATTGACTGACTAACCCCAACATAAAGTGAGTTACAATAGTCCAAACGGGAAATAATAAAAGCATGGAGCACTGATTCAAAATGCTGCCTAGAAAGAAAAGATTTCACTCTTGCCAGTCGCCTTAACTGATTAAAACTGGATTTTACCACTGCTCTAACCTGACTATCCAATTTAAAATCACTGTCCAACTTAAAACCAAGGTCATTTACAACAGGTTTAAAATATACATCCAAGGGTCCCAAATAAACAGAAGAAGGGTGACAGGGACCGTTCGGCCCAAACACCAAAACCTCTGTTTTCTTTTCATTAAACTTTAAAAAGTTTAAAGCCAACCAAACTTTTATATCATCTAGGCATGTCAAGAGATGTTTTATAGAGATCCCATCCTTCTGCTTCAGTGGGAAATAGATTTGACAGTCATCCACATAACAATGAATCCCATGCTTTCTAAAGATGGAGCCCAGAGTAAATAAATACAATAAAAATAACAATGGCCTAAAATTGAGCCCTGTGGTACGCCACATGGCAAAGAAGCAGAAGGTGATTTGAAGCCGGAAAAACTAACAGAAAAAGATCTATTTGTCAAATAAGATTTAAACCAACTTAGTGCCGTGCCACCAATACCCGCTAGATCACTTAATCGGGATATTAAAATATTGTGATCCACTGTGTCAAAGGCAGCTGTTAAGTCAAGCAAGACAAGAACAACATGGTTACCGGAATCGCATGCCAGCAGGATGTCATTAATGACTCTTAATTGAGCAGATTCTGTACTATGAAGTGTTTTAAAACCTGACTGAAAAACTTCAAATATGCCATTTTCATCTAGAACACGTTTCAGTTGACAAGAAACAATTTGCTCTAACACTTTGGAAAGGAAAGGCATCTTGGAAATAGGCCTATAATTAGCTAAAACTGTGTGATCAAGACCACATTTCTTAAGCAGTGGCTGTACTATTACATGTTTGAGCTTTGCAGGAACCACACCCGAGGACAGACTTCTATTTATAATGTCAAGGACAGACTGCCCTATACTATGAAAGATTTCCTTAAGAAATCGTGGAGGAAAAAAATCATGGGGTGAACCTGCAGGCTTAATATGACTAACCACATCCCATAAGGTGGCGAGAGTCACAGGTTCAAACTAAGTAAAAAGGAGGTGCAAGAGACAAAAACAGAGGAATCAGTTTCAGGAGCTGTGATAAGAGCCCTGGTGACGACAGCCTTCTATATAAAAAAGCCCAGAAAATTATTACACATATCAAATGGATCTTCCTAACAGACATTTGATGGTGTATTAAGAACAGAGTCGATGGTCTGAAATAACACGTGGATTATGGCTGTTGGAAGAAATAATATTTGCAAAATATTCCCTTTCTGACTCTTTTACAGTATTCTGGCCAGCAGTCTTTTAAAATTTGAAACGACACTTGCAGTTTATCCTTTTTCCATCTGCGTTCTGCTCGGTGACATTCCCTCTTAACAGCACGAGTGTGGTCATTAAACCAAGGCTCACGTCACCAAAGCCGACCACGGGTACCAGGCAGGCAGCAACCGGATCCAGGAAACGCCAAGACACAAACCAACCCGGGAACAATTTGTGCGCTGGCCGTGAGACAGCAGGAACATTTCTTAGGGAGACCTTTAGCTTCACCAGCCATCCACTTCGTTTACCCAGGCGACCGCGCCTCTTTCGGCGGGAGACCAACGTCGGAGCCCGATAGAGGTAATCTGGGATATCCGATTACACTGGGGGCACAGTTTGCCGCCCACCAGCTCCAAAAGCCACGGCATTTTGGACCAAAGGTTGGAGGTCCAATAAAGTCTGGCGTTCATACCGCAGAGACTTTGTTTCATGAAAAACACAAATCAAAACAAATAAACAAAAACAAACTTCGGAGCAACAGACGAGCAGCCACACACACCGGCGCCATCTTGGAAATGGACTATCATCAATTCATATCAGGACTTAGAACCCGGATCAATTGATTTGAATAATTTTTTCGCAAAATGATTCACAAACCCGTTCCAATCTAAATCAAATGATTCACGAATCATCATTTCAGATCAGGACGCGGGACGTGGATCGCAAATCATTTGATTTGAATCATTTAATCTGCGAACTGATTCACGAACCCGTTCCGATCTTAATCAAATTATTTGATGAATACTAGATGAATACTAGGTGAATATTAGATGAATCCTGCCCTCTTTCCCTTGAGTCCCTTCAAACTGTTTTCCTCTGAGAGCACTACAAACTTCAGATGTTCAACTACACTGATATTCTAGTGTAAAACAAGTTTTGCATGCAAAATAGCAGGTACGATTTACTTGTTTCATTTGTTGAACAGAATTCAGAAAAAGTTTTCAGAAATGCCACAAAATCTGTGCACATCTGTGTGGTTAGATCAGTGAGCTCAATAATGTGTCTTTGACCTTCATTATGTATGTTTTGATTATACAGTGTTGTAAATAAAATACAAGTAATCTAAAACTCCATTCTTTGAGTCTTCTCACATTGTTTTCTTACCTGCTAGTGAAGTCAGTCATTGATGGGGCCATTAGGGAGGGCTCTTTTGTCTCTCGGGTGTGAATTGCTAAATATTCATGGGTCATTGCCACACCTATGAATAATCCCTTTCGATCACAAAACATGTTTTAGAAAATTTACATCAATATATTGTTTTCTCTGAACGAGTGAACGAGATGATTTTCACATTATTTGGTTGAAAAAATTCTAGCCTATACCACATCCAATCCTCAACAGTCTTGATGCCAAATGTTCTGTATGTGCTTCATGGCCTTATTTCAGTGACTTCAAAACTTTAGATTTTCAATAACCACGCATAAATGTAGTTTTCTCAAAAACACAAACATGCACATTAATATTGCTTGCATATTATTGTAGCCCAATTTGTGCTGATTACAATGTAATCTAAATTTAACCATTAAATGTTTTTAAGATACTGAAAAAAACACAAATGTCAGGGCATGTCAAAACTTCTTCAGGGCCCCAAAACACCCTCAGACCCATGAGGGTTAATCTGCGAACAGATTCACGAACCCGTTCCGATCTTAATCAAATTATTTTAATCACGATGCACGATTTGAAGTACCGATCTGAAACAAATGATTTGTGATGCCTGATTCGGTTAGAGCGAAACAGTGGATCATTTTGTAACGCAATGGTTTAACTGATTCAAAGTTTCGAAAAACTTCATTTCACCCATCAATAAGTGCTTTTTAAAATCGTTGCAAGCAATGTTGAAATAAAAAAAATGAATGTCTTTTTTAATTTGATCTGGTTTTTAATTCAATTCAATTCAAGTTTATTTGTATAGCGCTTTTCACAATACAAATCGTTGCAAAGCAGCTGTACAAAAGTTTAGGCTACTACAATATATTTAGTAGCTTATTAGTGGTGAATACTGTATGTTAAGTCGATGTACATATGATATAAATGTTAAAATCAGTAACTGTGTAATCAAAAAAATGATGAACACTAATTGTAATGATTATGTGCTGTAATCAAACTTGTAGGAAAATTATGTAGTGCTGTATGTTGTTTCAAGGCTGGCATCATCTGCGGTCCTCTGAGGGGTTGGCATCATCTCTTCTTCTGAATCCAGGCTGAAACTTGTGTAAATCCTAGTTACCACGGGATGAAAATCCCGTGGCAGAGACAGAGAAAATAAATAGAGAAATAATTAGCGTAGCTGCTGTTCCAACTTCCAACCAAACAAAAATGATGTGTTTAGCCCAAGCTGAAGAATATTAATGTGCATTTGATCAGATGTAACTGAAGTACAACGTTATGAGATACATTATGTGAATGCTTGGCTAAAGAGATGAGTCTTTAATCTAGATTTAAACATAGAGAGTGTGTCTGAACCCCGAACGTTATCAGGGAGGCTATTCCAGCGTTTGGGAGCCAAATGAAAAAAGGCTCTCCCTCCTTTAGTGGAGGCTCTCCCTCCTTTTTACTAGTGAATCACTTGAAATGAATGATTAAGTCACGAGTTTGAATCAATTGGAGAGGTTCCAGCGTCGGTTCATCTATTCCTCTTTGCACATCTTCAGCCACGTTTAAACAACACTGTCAGTACTACTACTGGCTTACCTCAATTGTTTTCTAACATTAACTGAAATAAGCGAAAAATGTATGATGTTTTTCAAATTGTATGAAATTATGTGTTTGACTAAATTAATCCATTGTCTTTCAATAATTCAAGCACTTTTCAAGTACAGTACCTCTTCAAGAATGTTGCTATTTTCAAGGGTTTTCAGGACCTTAAATTTCAAAAAGCCAAATTCTTTAAGCACCTATATGAACCCTGGCATTGAGCAAAACTCCTCCTCCATCCATCTGAATGCAGTACTTCAGTCTGTTCTGCTAAACAAAAGTATCCCTAACACAAACGTTTCACTCTGTTCCTACAGGATGCACACTATCAGAGACTAAACAGGAACCTAAAACAAAGTATGTGGGTGATTCTGTGCTTCTGTCCTGCTCATGTGAAGACCCAAACACCAAACCTAGGGACTTCAGATGGACCCATGTAGAGTCCAGTGAGACTGAAGTGTCCAATGAAACTCTACGATATAAAGACAGAGTTCAGATGTTTCACAAGACGACGCCATCAAATCTGTCTCTGTTGATCTCCAATCTGACTGAAGAAGACCAGGGCACTTACAGATGTACAATTAACAACAAAACATCCACCAACACCAGACTCAACGTTAAAGGTGAAACTGTTGTGGTTAAAAATTAATATAAGTCATTTAGTTTAGCTAGTAAACCGTTTGCTCACTAAATGAGCAGTGTCAGTGTTTGTCTCTTTAGCAGTCCGGTTAGCAAAAGTATTTATATGGGTTATACTGTATTATGAAGTTTGTATATTGAATTTTTAAAGGGCTAAACAGGGTTCGTATAGATACTGTAAAATGAAATTCCAGGACTTTCAAAGACTTTTCAAGCACAACTTTTTTGACTTTCAAGAACTTCATTTAGAGATCTCACTTATGTCTTCTATTTCAAGTTAAAAAAAAAGAGAAATAGATAAATAAAATATACTAATAAAAATGTCTAAAATAAAGTGAAGCACATTCGAAGTATTAATTCAATTCAATTAAATTCAAGTTTATTTGTATAGCGCTTTTCACAATACAAATCGTTGCAAAGCAGCTGTACAAAAATGTAGGCTACTATAATTTATTTAGTAGCTTAGTGGTGACTACTGTATGTTAAGTCGATGTACATATGATATAAATATTAAAAATAATAATGGTGTAGTGATTATGTGTTGCAATTACACTTGTAGAAAATTTGTGTAGTGCTGTATGTTGTTTCAAGGCTGGCATCATCGGTGGTCCTCTGAGGGGTTGGCATCATCTCTTCTTGGGTATTCTGAATCTAGACTGAATCTTGTGTAATTCCTAGTTACCATGGGATGGAAATCCCGTGGCAGAAACAGAGAAACGAATAGAGATATAATTAGCGTAGCTGCTGTTCCAACCAAGCAAAAATTATGTGTTTAGCCCAAGCTGAAGAATGTTGATGTGCATTTGATCAGATAAAGCTGAAGTACAAGGTTATGAGATACATTATGTGAATGCTTGGCTAAAGAGATGAGTCTTTAATCTAGATTTAAACATAGAGAGTGTGTCTAAACCCCGAACGTTATCAGGAAGGCTATTCCAGAGTTTAGGAGCCAAATGTGAAAAGGCTCTCCCTGCTTTAGTGGATTTTGCTATCCTAGGTACTACTAAAAGTCCAGAGTTTTGTGACCTTAGGGAGCGTGAGGGATTGTAGCGTAGTAGGAGACTAATTAGGTATGCAGGAGCTAAACCATTAAGGGCCTTATAGGTAAGAAGTAATATTTTGTAAGTGATATGTAACCTAATAGGTAGCCAGTGCAGAGACCATAAAAGTGGGGTAATATGATCATATTTTCTTGATCTGGTAAGGACTCTAGCAGCTGCATTTTGGACTACCTGTAGCTTATTTATTGAAGAAGCAGGACAACCACCTAGTAGTGCATTACAATAGTCCAGTCTAGACGTCATGAATGCATGGACTAACTTTTCTGCATCAGAAACAGGTAACATGTTCCGTAGCTTAGCAATGTTTCTAAGATGGAAGAATGCTGTTTTTGTAACATGAGAAATATGATTTTCAAAGGACAGGTTTTTGTCTAATATAACACCCAGATTTTTGACTGTAGAGGAAATAACACTACATGCGTCTAGTTGCAAGTTGCAGTTTAAGAGATTCTGTGTACTGTTTTTTGGTCCAATAAGTAATATCTCGGTCTTATCTGAATTTAATAGTAGAAAATTATTGGTCATCCAATCGTTCACATTTTTAACGCACTCTGTTAGCTTTGCTAAGTTAGAAGTTTCATCTGGTCTTGTTGAAATATATAGTTGAGTATCATCAGCATAACAATGGAAACTAATCCCATATTTCCTAATAATATTACCAAGGGGTAACATGTAAATTGAAAATAGCAGAGGACCTAGGACAGATCCTTGTGGCACTCCATACTTTACTGGTGTTAGCTGCGATGACTCCCCGTTTAAATAAACAAAGTGATAGCGATTGGACAGGTATGATCTGAACCATCTTAAAGCCTGCCCTTGAATACCTGTATAGTTTTGTAATTGATCTATGAGTATGTCATGATCTATAGTGTTGAACGCAGCACTAAGATCAAGTAAAACTAGCAATGAGACGCAGCCTTGATCTGACGCAAGTAGCAAGTCATTTGTGATTTTACAAGTGCAGTTTCTGTGCTATGATGGGGCCTGAAACCTGACTGAAATTCTTCAACGAGATTATTAATTTGCAAGAAGGAGCACAATTGAGCAGACACAACTTTTTCCAAAATTTTAGACATAAATGGAAGATTAGAAATGGGTCTGTAATTTGCCAATTCACCAGGGTCTAGCTGTGGTTTCTTAATAACAGGTTTAATAACCGCTAGTTTGAATGGTTTTGGGACATGACCTAAAGATAGTGTTGAGTTAACAATATTAAGAAGCGGTACTTCTACAGGTAACAACTCTTTTAGTAATTTAGTGGGTACAGGATCTAATAGGCATGTTGTTGGTTTAGATGTGCTGATAAGTTTATTTAATTCTTTCTGTTCTATAGTTGTAAAGCACTGCAGTTTTTCTTTGGGTAATAATAATGCTGAAGTATCAGTTGCTGAAGTATCTATATTAGTTATTGTATTTCTAATGTTGTCTATTTTATCAGTAAAGAAATTCATAAAGACATTACTATTAAACTGTGCAGGAATATTTAGGTCGGGTGGCGTTTGGTTATTTGTTAATCTAGCCACTGTGCTAAATAAAAACCTTGGATTGTTTTTTTTTTTTTTCTATGAGTTGGTGGATATACTCGGCTCTAGCAGCTTTTAAAGCCCGTCTATAGCTGGACATACAGTTTTTCCATGCAATTCTAAAAACTTCTAAGTTAGTTTTTCTCCATTTACGCTCAAGATTACGAGTTTCTTTTTTTAGAGAATGGGTATTACTGTTGTACCATGGCACAGTACGTTTTTCTCTAATCTTTTTTAGCTTGATGGGGGCAACAGCTTCTAATGTATTAGAGAAGATAGTGCCTATGTTACTAGTCATTTTGTCTAGTTCATGTGTATTTATGGGTACGTAGAGCAGCTGAGATAAATCAGGCAGGTTATTTGGTTATATCTTTGGTAGCAGGAACAGTTCTGCCCAGCTATATAGTTAATATCTGTAAAACGCAGCATGCACGTTGATGATCGACAACATCATCGCTTTGAGGTACGATATCTATATCAGTAAGATCAAGTCCGTGCGATATAATTAGATCTAGTGTATGATTAAAACGATGAGTGGGTCCGGTGACATTTTGCTTGACTCCAAAAGAGTTTATCAGGTCAGTAAACGCAAGTCCTAACGCATCATTTGTATTATCAACATGAATGTTAAAATCTCCAACAATTAATGCTTTATCAAAATTAACCAATAGGTCTGAAAGGAAATCTGCAAATTCTTTTAGGAAATCTGTATACGGCCCTGGAGGTCTATACACAGTAGCCAGAGCAAGAGATAGGAGAGGTTTCTTTTGCATATCTGACAGAGTAACATTAAGTAGAAGTGCTTCAAATGAATTAAACCTGTACCCTGTTTTCTGGGTAACATTGAAAATATCACTATAAATTGTTGCAACACCACCGCCACGACCAATCTGACGAGGTTCATGCTTATAACAGTAGTTTGGTGGAGTAGACTCATTCAGACCAATATAGTCGTTTGGTTTTAGCCAAGTTTCAGTCAAGCATAGGACATCAAAGCTATTATCCATGATCATTTCATTTACAATAAGTGCTTTGGGTGCGAGTGATCTAATGTTTAGGAGCCCAAGCTTTAAAAATTGTTTTTGTTCATTTATTGTGCATTTTTCTGGTTTAATCACGATTAGATTTTTTCTAGATCCTGCATTAAATTTTTGTCTTAGTACTAAAGTATTACAAAGTATACTACACTTTTACTATAGTAAAACAACAGTTAATTTTCTTAAGAGATTTCTATTTGTGTAACTTCTTTCCTTTTCCTTTGTTTGTTTTCATAACTGATTGCTTTAATTGTTTGATGTTTTCTACCTTTTAAGAAAAAAATAAATAAATGAAAAATCGCTCCGAAATCCTGACGTGAAACAAATGATTCACAAACCCACACCAAAGTCCAGATCTAAATCAAATGATTCATGATCTGAGCTATAAAGATCTGATTTAAATCAAATGATTAGTGATGCATGATAAGCAAAAAGAGTCCTGAACCCGTTCCGATCGAAATAAAATGATTTATAAATCATCATTTCAGATCAGGACTCGGAAATCTGATTGCAAAGCATTCAATTTGAATCATTTAATTCACGAAATGATTCATGAACCCATTCCAATCTAAATAAAATGATTCGTGAATCATCATTTCAGATCAGGACTCAGAAATCGGATCGCAAATCATTTGATTTTGAATCATTTAATTCTCGAAATGATTCATGAACCTGTTCCGATCTAAATCAAATAATTTGTGAATCATTATTTCAGATTAGGACTCGAAACCTGGATCGCAAATTATTTGATTTAAATTGGAACAGATTCATGAATAAGTTCGCAAATTAAATTATTCAAATCAAATGATTCACGAATCATCATTTCAGATCAGAACTCGAAACGCGGATACCAAATAATTTGATTTTAATCATTTTCATTTTAATCATTAATTTCGCAAAATGATTCACAAACCCTTACGATCTAAATCAAATGATTCGCCTTTCTGACTAATGATTCGTGAATCATCATTTCAGATGAGGACTCGGAAATCATATCGCAAATCATTTGATTTGTATCATTTAATTCGCAAAATGATTCATGAACCTGTTCTGATCTAAATCAAATGATTCACGAATAATCTTTTCAGATCAGGACTCGGAAACCGTGTCGCAAATCATTTGATTTGAATAATTTAATTTGCAAAATGATTCATGAACTCGTTCCGATCTAAATAAAATGATTTGCGAATCATCATTTCAGATCAGGACTCAAAACTCAGATCTCGAATCAATTGATTTGAATAATTTATTTTGCAAAATGATTCATGAACCCGTTCCAATCTAAATAGAATAATTTGCAAATCATCATTTTAGATCAGGACTCAGACCGCGGATCGCAAATCATATAATTTGAATCATTTAATTCTTAAAATTATTAATGAACCTGTTCTGATCCAAATCAAATGATTCGCGAATCATCATATCAGATCAGGACTCGAAACACGGATTGCAAATCATTTGATTTTGAATCATTTAATTTGCAGAATGATTCATGAACCCGTTTCAATCTAAATAAATTGATTTCGCGAATCATCAATTCAGATCAGGACTCGAAACACGGATTGCAAATCATTTGATTTTGAATCATTTAATTTGCAGAATGATTCATGAACCCGTTCCAATCTAAATCAAATGATTCACGAATCATCATTTCAGATCAGGACGCGGGACGTGGATCGCAAATCATTTGATTTGAATCATTTAATCTGCGAACTGATTCACGAACCCGTTCCGATCTAAATCAAATTATTTTAATCATGATGCACGATTTGAAGTACCGATCTGAAACAAATGATTCATGACAAGTGATTCGATTAGAGCGAAACAGTGAATCATTTTGTGACGCAATGGTTTAACTAATTTTAAAAAACTTCATTTCACCCATCAATAAGTGCTTTTTAAAATCGTTGCAAGCGATGTTAAAAAAAAATGAATGTCTTTTTTAATTTGATCTGGTTTTTACTAGTGAATCACTTGAAATGAATGATTAAGTCACAAGTTTGAATCAATTGGAGAGGTTCCAGCGTCGGTTCATCTATTCCTCTTTGCACATCTTCAGCCACGTTTAAACAACACTGTCAGTACTACCACTGGCTTACCTCAATTGTTTTCTAACATTAACTGAAATAAGCGAAAAATGTATGATGTATTTCAAATTGTATGAAAGTATGTGTTTGACTAAATTAATCCATTGTCTTTCAATAATTCAAGCACTTTTCAAGTACAGTACCTCTTCAAGAATGTTGCTATTTTCAAGGGTTTTCAGGAACTTAAATTTCAAAAAGCCAAATTCTTTAAGCACCTATATGAACCCTGGCATTGAGCAAAACTCCTCCTCCATCCATCTGAATGCAGTACTTCAGTCTGTTCTGCTAAACAAAAGTATCCCTAACACAAACGTTTCACTCTGTTCCTACAGGATGCACACTATCAGAGACTAAACAGGAACCTAAAACAAAGTATGTGGGTGATTCTGTGCTTCTCTCCTGCTCATGTGAAGACCCAAACACCAAACCTAGGGACTTCAGATGGACCCATGTAGAGTCCAGTGAGACTGAAGTGTCCAGTGAAACTCTACGATATAAAGACAGAGTTCAGATGTTTCACAAGACGACTCCATCGAATCTGTCTCTGTTGATCTCCAATCTGACTGAAGAAGACCAGGGCACTTACAGATGCACAATTAACAACAAAACATCCACCAACACCAGACTCAACATTAAAGGTGGGTTTTATGCCAGTTTCATGTTTTATATGACTCCACACTCTCTTATGTGTTTAATTCTTCCTGGAAAGTTTATTTTATGAGCTTGGAAGTCATAATTAAGATGCAAGAAGTGGTATTGAACACCTGTATTAAAACCATTCAGAATGAATATTTCACATCCATTTTTTAATTTAGTGATCGGCTGTGACTTTTATATTTGTGTGTTCTCAGATTTTGGAGAAGTCAGAAATATGATTTATCTAATCAATCTGATGATGCTGCTAGTGTTCGCAACGGCTGGATGCGTCTACTGGATATTTACAAGAGGTATGAAGATGCACACTGTGGACTGTGAGAACCAAGGTTATGTTCGTAAACTAAAACGAAGACGAAAATGATTGAGCACAAAACATTTTCGTAAACTGAAATAAAAACATCAAAATAAATGAAAAACTAAAACAAAACGAAACTAACAACTTTTATTGAAAAACAAATTGAAATAAAATAATAATTATCAAAAATAAATAATCGTTTATGTAATTAAGTTCTCACTCCATGGCTGAAAAATAATGAAGACTACAACCTAAACAGCACCTGCATTACATTTAGGCTTCTGCATCATCTTAAGGCAAAATTATTATAATTTTCTTATGTAACACAAGCAATCAAACCACTATTTCATCTCTATAAAACTAAAACGATATAAAAACCAAATAGAAATGTGTTCACAAAATAACAAAATTGTTAATGAAACTAATGAAAAATGAAATTAAATTTTATTGAAAATTATATATTAAAAAAAAAAAAAAAAAAAAAACTGTTTTATCCTTGGTGGGGACCATCAATGATGACTGTTTAAGAAAAAGCAAAACTAGAATCATTATCTGGAGTCGTTCTTATTTTACAGCAAGAACAGAAAGGAGAGGAAGCCGATTGATCCAGAGCTCAGATGATGAGGTAAACTATTCATGATTAACATTACACATATTTATAACCAGATTATAAGTGAGAGAGTGTCGTTGTGTTCACATGTTTGTGTTTGTGATGATAGGACGATACGTACACATCTGTAGTCTACAGTTCATCTTACAGACCAAAACTCTCAACAAATGAACACTGAAGAGGCTGCCATCTGCGGAAAGATAAAAACACACATTTATAACACACACAGTGACTAATACATGTTTTATTTTTTATTTTTCCCAAGCCTTCCCTGTGTCTATACCAAGGGGCAACCTCCCGCTCTCTCTATTGAAACCAACACGGAAGTGTCTTAAAATGCAATTCATCGACTGGCCGCTTGAGGCTGGCTGCAAAAGAGAGTCAGTCCCATTGACTCCCCATGTTAAAATGCCCAACTTTACAGCAGAAAAAAGTATGTTTACAGCCTGGTTCAAAAAATGGTTTTGGTCTATATAGCTAGTTTTGCCCTTCATGTCAACTGTGAGGGGGGTGAATTTTTTTATAACTCATCCGTTTAAGTTATATTAAGCCTTAAAGTTCAGCATAATTAAGGGCGTGGCCACTTGAGTGACAGGGGGATTGCCGCTGCTGTCACCACTGTCGCGCTAGGCGGGCGTGGTTTCAGCAACCAGCTCCACCCACGTCCCGCCTTTTTGCCCATTTTTGATTATCCGGGAGTGACGCGCGGTGACGCGTTTCCAAGATGGCGACTGCCGAATCCCGCCCACAACAGGCTTCAAAATAGCG
This sequence comes from Garra rufa, assembly GCF_049309525.1. Lineage (NCBI taxonomy): Eukaryota > Metazoa > Chordata > Actinopteri > Cypriniformes > Cyprinidae > Garra > Garra rufa. The sequence continues at coordinate 41,710,146 of NC_133378.1, forward strand.
CTTCAGAATCCTACGGGTGACGTCACGGATACTACGTCCATATTTTTTACAGTCTATGGTCTATACACATAAAGTATGTCACAAAAGTGAGTACTCCCTTCACATTTCAGCAACCGTTTTAGTATATCTTCTCAAGGGACAACACTATAGAAATGAAACTTGGATATATTTTAGAGTAGTCAGTGTGCAGCTTGTATAGCAGTATAGATTTACTGTCCTCTGAAAATAACTCAACATACAGCCACTATTGTCAAAATAGCTGGCAACAAAAGTGAGTACATCCTAAGTGAACTTGTCCAAAGTGTCAATATATTGTGTTAGCACCATTGTTATCTGGCACTGCCTCAATCATCCTGGGCATGGAATTGACCAGAGCTGCAGGTTGTTGCTGGAATAATCAGACCACAGGACATGGTTTCAGTAATTCATGCTCTTGGATTGGTTGTCTTCAGCAAACTGTTTGTGGGCTTTCTTGTGAGCCAGCTTCAGATGAGGCTTCCTTCTGGGACGGTACCTACGCAAACCAACTTGTTGCAGTGTGCAGCGTATGGTCTGAGCACTGACAAGCTGACCTTCTACTTCTGCAACCTATAAAGCAATGCTGGCAGCATTAAAGCATCTGTTTTTTGAAGCCAGGTTCTGCACCTGACACACAGAACAAGTGCTCAACTTTGTTGATCGACCCTTGCAAGGCCTGTTCCAAATGCAACCCATCTTGGAAAACCTCTGTATGACCCTGACCACTGTAGTGTAACTCAGAACCTCTAATAGCCTTGGCCATCTTTGTGGAGAGCAACAATTCTAATTCTCAAATCCTCAAAGAGTTCTTTGCCATGAGATGCCATGTTGAACATCCAGTGGTCAGTATGAGAGAATTGTACTTAAAGCACCTGATCTGAACTGCTCTAATACACGATACACAAGTTTGTATGGTCCTGTCCAGTTGACAAAAACATAAACATGATGAATAGGACATGTGGCTTTGCATGGTTTAACAACATACAGCTGTTATTACTTAGGATACTCACTTTTGTTGCCAGCTATATTGACCGTAATGACACTAATATATCGAAGTTTCGTTTCTATAATATTGTCCCTTGAGAAGATATACTAAAATGGTTGCTGAAATGTAAGGGGTGTACTCACTTTTGTGAGATAGTTTTTCTATCATAAATATAAAATTGTGTTCATGTGAGGGTTTCACATTTTTACATTGTTGTTTATTCATTGTTATTTTAATATGATTAAGATACTATTCGTTTTCATCAATGTTTTAATTTTTATATTTTAAGTTTTAAGTTTTCGTAATTTTGTTGTTTTGTCATTTTTTTATTCTAAGTTATTAGGTTATTATTATTAATTATTATTGCAGTTTTAGTTATTTTAGTACATCAACTTAACTAAATGAAAATGAGAAATGTTGCATTGGCAGCTGAAATTAAATAAGTGTACAGTATTTTTTCCATTAAAATGTACTTTATTTAAAGTAACAAATGGTTTTGTGATTTTAGTTTTAGTTGAAAATATTGTATATACTGATAATTATTTTGTTTGTAACTAAAAAAAAAATGAAATTAAAAAACATAATAATATTGTGTATGTAAACAGTGAGCAAATATAGAAAAAATCCCCACACCCTCCGGTCCTACCTACCTACCCAGAAAACTAACTACATCTAGCTAGTCTTCAGAGGGTACCGATTGAGAGATTGCTCTCTCCCCCGGAATACCTCCAAACACAACAAACTAAAATAATAAACAAAAACAATAAACAGCAAACCGTAGTCAGAGCTGGCGCTAAGCACAGCCCTGCCGGCTTACTCTAACTAACCGGAGAATGTGCTGGACATCCAGAATCTGCTCACAACGTGACAAATTAATTACCACGAATTCTCAAGAAACAACTAAACATTAAAATAAAGTTATTGTGATACGGGACGAGCCCCCATTTATGTTACGAACCCCGCTTAAAAGAGCTCATAGGGAAGGGGTTAAGCAACATAAACAAGGACACGTGAGACCACAAATATCAATTAAACTTTTATTTAACAGATCTAGACAGCCCACGTGCCACTTTCGGCAACAGGTATGTGCCTTAAATCGTTAATTCAAATAAACAACACAATAAATATAACCAAAACAAACAAATTAACAGCCCAACCAGAAAACACAAAGAAACAAACACACCGCTCATCAGAGGCTGACTTGCATTAAGACACGCACGAAGCTCGCTGGATACAGCGTTTCGTAAAAGATGGCCCATCAGCAAGAACACAGAGCTTCCAAACGAGTGCGAGTCATGCTCTCAACCGGGCCAGAAAGTCAGCTGTCCTGGACACGTGCTGGAAACAGGGAGCTGCTCTAAACACAATCTCGAATCCCCCTGATATCCAATTCAGCGCTCACTAAACAGGCCACAGGTGTTACGGGGCGGAGCTCAACCTCAAGATGACAGAAAATAACCAAATTAATACAAAGCAAACATACGCAAACAACAATAAGGACAAAGTAACTTTGAACGTGACATTATTATTATTATTATTTATTTATTTATTTAATTATTATAATAGTAGGGTTCAACAGTCTGAGGCCAGTAATGAAAATGTTTAATTTACTTTTTTATAGTTTAACAATATTATCTGCATAACAATTTGAGGAAAAAGTCAAACTGATATTTGAATTTGAGAATGTTATTCTGTGTTTTGTTGTGTGTTTCTTTTTTTGCAGTAAATAATAAACTAAAACAATAAAGCCTTTTTATGATCAAAAGGAATTTGAAAACATGATAATACTGCAGAATAACCTTACAACACTTTTATTTCAATTTAATTTTTTGGAGAAGTAAAAATGACTTTGGCATGTTTCATGTTTTCTGTCAGGCTTACCACAGATGTGTCAGATTTAACACTGATAAACACCAATGGAAAGAGGAATTAAAGCTGCTTTATGTATGCAAGCAAATAATAATAGAATAGCAGGGCCTCTGTTCTTCTACTTCGTTACAAACCACCAAAAATCTTATTTAGATGAGCTTAAAAAAACCATGAGTAATTGGTAACTTTTTAAAAAATGTTTCAGGGTTAGCTTAGGGTTAGTCATTAAGTCATGACATAATGATACATTAACAAGTCATGAATTTGTGTAACTTTATAAATAAGCAATAATGTGCCTTATTTTGCACCAGTATTTCCTTCTTTATGTTACATAACTCATTATTAATTACTCATAAAGTCACATAAATTCATGACTTGTAAATGTATTATTATGTCATGACTTTGGGGGGGGGGGGGGGGGGGACATAATTGTTTACTCAATAACTATGAGAGACAAAATGAGAAAAAAAATGAGAAAAAAAAATCCAGAAAATCACATTTGTCTGATTTTTAAAGAATTTATTTGCAAATTATGGTGGAAGATAAATATTTTGGTCACCTACAAACAAGCAAGATTTCTGGCTCTCACAGACCTGTAACTTCTTCTGTAAGAGGCTCCTCTGTCCTCCACTCGTTACCTGTATTAATGGCACCTTTTTGAACTCGTTATCAGTATAAAAGACACCTGTCCACAACCTCAAACAGTCACACACCAAACTCCGCTATGGCCAAGACCAGAGAGCTGTCAAAGGACACCAGAAACAAAATTGTAGACCTGCACCAGGCTGGGAAGACTGAATCTGCAATAGGTAAGCAGCTTGGTGTGAAGAAATCAACTGTGGGAGCAATTATTAGAAAATGTAAGACATACAAGACCACTGATAATCTCCCTCGATCTGGAGCTCCACGCAAGATCTCACCCCGTGGGGTCAAAATGATCACAAGAACGGTGAGCAAAAATCCCAGAACCACACGGGGGACCTAGTGAATGACCTGCAGAGAGCTGGGACCAAAGTAACAAAGGCTAGCATCAGTAACACAAATCGCCGCCAGGGTCTCAAATCCTGCAGTGCCAAACGTGTCCCCCTGCTTAAGCCAGTACATGTCCAGGCCCGTCTGAAGTTTGCTAGAGAGCATTTGGATGATCCAGAAGAGGATTGGGAGAATGTCATTTGGTCAGAACTTTTTGGTAAAAACTCTACTCGTCGTGTTTGGAGGAGAAAGAATGCTGAGTTGCATCCAAAGAACACCATACCTACTGTGAAGCATGGGGGTGGAAACATCATGCTTTTGGGCTGTTTTACTGCAAAGGGACCTGGACGACTGATCCGTGTAAAGGAAAGAATGAATGGGGCCATGTATCGTCAGATTTTGAGTGAAAACCTCCTTCCATCACCAAGGGCATTGAAGATGAAACGTGGCTGGGTCTTTCAGCATGGCGATGATCCCAAACACACTGGCCGGGTAATGAAAGAGTGGCTTCGTAAGAAGCATTTCAAGGTCCTGGAGTGGCCTAGCCAGTCTCCAGATCTCAACCCAATAGAAAATTTCTGGAAAGTCTGTGTTGCCCAAAACATCACTGCTTTAGAGGAGAGCTGCATGGATGAATGGGCCAAAATACCAGCAACAGTGTGTGAAAACCTTGTGAAGACTTACAGAAAACGTTTGACCTCTGTCATTGTCAACAAAGGGTATATAACAAAGTATTGAGATTAACTTTTGTTATTGACCAAATATTTATTTCCCACCATAATTTGCAAATGAATTCTTTAAAAATCAGACAATGTGATTTTCTGGATTTTTTTTCTTATTTTGTCTCTCATAGTTGAGGTATACCTATGATGAAAATAACATGCTTCTCTCATCGTTTTAAGTGGGAGAACTTGCACAATTGGTGGCTGATATGTTATATTTCACTAAAGCCGGCGTTTTGAACAGAGGCAGAACTTAGACTTCTCAGGATGTGGTAAGAAAGATACCACTTTTCCACTCAGATTAACACTTCTCTTTTTTTTATTTTAATCTTTTTATGCCCATAAAACGAGTGAACAGAAAGAAAGAAGAGACGGACAGAGACCATGGCTTCAGATGTGGTGTGTTTGTGTGTTTTTCTGCTGTTCTCTGGACTTCAGTTCACAACAGGTACGACTGAACAACAGAATGAATTATTTCAGATATTTATGGCAATGATTTTTTATCAGTCGATGAAATGCATCTAAATTCAGTCTAGTAGTTGTGTCTGTGACACTTCTGCTATTATTTTGTCAATTTCTAACATTTTACTGCTAGACTGTAGAATAGCAATCAGAGACAATGACAATTCATGTTATATTCATGCATGTAAGTAAGTAGATTATTGAGTCGGTTTTAAAATGTGACTATTGCTCATCAGCCAAATGGGAACAGAAACTGGCAGATAATCAAAAAAGCCCAACTATTAGCTGATAATCAGCATCTTGTTCATGTTGAGAATATGAAAAGTTTGTTTTGAAACCTCAGTAAATGTATATTTTTATCAGGGTTTCTGTCAGTCTTTAAAAGGTCTTAAATGTCTTAATCCGCCCTTCCGCAAATAATGTCTTAAAGGGGGCTGAAAGTCTTCAATCCACACTGTAAAGAATAAATTTCTTCTTTACTTTTACCTTGTTTTTTAGTTCTAAACGTTTTTAAATCAAGACTTGAAGTGCAAAATAAAGACAGCTGAAGTCTTGTTCTCTGAGAAATTTAACAAAATTAAGTGAGTTTGTTAAAAACAAGAACCAAATATCTGTCAGTAGGTATAAAAACTTGTTTTCCCTTTAAATTAAGTTGATTTGTCTGACCTTAATTGGCAGATTTGTTCTTTTTTTTAATCATAAACTTTTAATTTTGATAATTTTCACAGAAAAGAATACTGTTACTTTATGTAATTTTACTCCTCATGGAAATGTGTCTTGATTTAAGAGTATTTAGACATTTGGACCGGAAAACAAGACAAAAATACTACTGCTGTCAATCAATTGAAAACATAACTAATAATTGCATTTTTTTGTTTTGTTTGTTTTTTTCAATTAACCGTGATTAAATCACAACATTACAATTTTTTAATATATTTTTATATTGCAATAATTTCATATCTAATCTTTAAATTAATGTAGAAAGAAAAAAAAAACACTGTATATTTTTAATATTTGTTATTTTTTTTAAATAACTGAAGGACAGTATGTATGTATATGTGTGCATGTTTTATGGACTAATAAAAAGCAACATCCTACAAAAACAAATATACATTTTGACCGTGGCTTTATTGAATGTTCACATTTATGTTCTGGAAATTTATGTAAATTAGTACGTATTTAATCAGATGATGGCTCCTTTGCATACTTAAATATAACATTTCAGAAAACTTGTAATAACAGAAAAGTTTCTAATTCTTCATATAATTAATCAACATTTATTAAACTTTAAAAAGTAACAACTTTTAATTTAAGTGAACTTAAAACAACCTTCACATTAACCCATTATTTACCTGTGCCCTTCAGCCAGAAGGAAATTGAATAAAGTTGTCAAAAACTAAATTAAATGCATATGAATCCTCAAAGCGACAACAGTCGATTTGCTTTTTTCCCCTTTTGTGCAGTAGAGTTATTATTTATTTAAAAATATATATATTTTATATTATATTAAATAATAATTATTATAACAATACTCATCAAAAATAGCATGATAGTTGCATTTTTAGACTGTTGCTAATATAGTTCATAGTGTGCTTTTTAAACATTTACATTTACGTTTAGAGAACATAACTTTTGTGTTTCCTTTGCTTTATTAATACTTTTTTTATTGGTCTTAAAAAATTGTAATTTGATTAAGGCAGCGAGAAAAAACTTGATTTATAACTTCCTATTTTGTTTCTGATATGAGTATTTTGTTTTAGGATTTAAGGTTTTCTGTGTTTTTGTGTTTTGTAGGCTGTCAAGTGGTGTTATCAAACATCTTCTGTGCTCTAGGAGAGTCTGTGCTGCTGCCCTGCAAAGATATAAACTCACCGCATTCAGGCGTCCAGTGGTGGTACTCTGATCCTGGCAAATTGAAACCAGAATACTCAGTGTCTCCTGTGGACTCCATTAAGGGTCAGAGATATAAAGACAGAGTTCAGATTCACAGCAATCTCTCACTGTCCATCACTCGACTGACTGTAGATGACATAGGAATGTATTGGTGTAAAACCACAGACACTAACCCAAGCAGCTATATTCAAATATATATCGATGGTGAGGAATGTTTAATTACATTATAGTACAAACCAAACATAAAACGCTCATGGTGAGACACTACAGGATAAAACTTCTATTGGTCACTTTTGAGATTTTGGATCATTAGGTTTTTCATAAATTTCATAAATATATATTTATAAGTATATACATGTATATGTGTGCATGTGTGTCTGTGAAGTATTTTCTGTTTTATGGACTAATAAAGAGCAAAATCCTATGAAAACAAATACATTTTGAACCTAGCTTTACTGAATGAAATATATGTTAATTAGTACATATTTAATTAGATAATGCCTCATTTGCATATTTAAATATAACATTTGAGAAAACTTTTAATACCAAAAAAGTTTCTAATGCTTCATATATGCCAACTGGAGAAGTGTGTAAGATTTGTTTATTTATTATTATTATTATTTTTATTTTTTTTATTTTTTTTTACCAGGGTGTCTTGCTTTTAAATTGAATGTTTTAGTGCATGTCTGTTACTGTACCTTTGAAGTAATTACTTTTATTACTTTTACATATCACCTTCACATACATATCACAAATTTTGATGAATGTGGGTGCATTCAGATACAATAGATCTTGATATATATATGATTCTGTTTTGTGTCTGTAGGATGTTCTCTATCAGAGAATGAAAAATCAGAGGAGATCAGCAGATATTCAGGGGAATCTGTGTTTCTGTCCTGTTTCGTCAAATGTAGTGCTCGTCATAAACCAGATTCAAAGTTCAGATGGATATTACCAAACGACAGAGAAATAAACCAGACCACTGAACTGAACCGACTCTATCAGGGCAGATTTCACATGTTTGATATCAGTTCAGGAAATCTGTCTCTGCTGATTTCTGACCTGAATGAGGAAGATGAAGGACTGTATTCATGCTGGAGTAATGGGAGTAATGGGATTCAACACAAGAACTTCAGTCTCGCTGTTAAAGGTAGAGTAATAATGCATTCTCATCTTTTCAAGTGATTTTGCTTGATATGCAGCTTAATTAATTTTATTAGATCATGTTTTTGAAGATGAACTTTGAAGCCTAAATGTTATTTAAAGCATAAAGATTCTCTCAGAGTTATGAACAAATGTTTTTCTACTAATGTTAATAGTTCAACATTTTTTTTAAAGTTCTCTGGTTCAGTGTTAGTTCAGTATCACTGAGATGCTATTATAGTTTGAGTTTAATTTTACGTACTGTTTCAGTAAATTTTGGTTTTGTGTATTTGTTATTTTTAGTAATGTTTGAACCCGCTTCCCCAAATATGTTAGTATAGCTTTTTTAAAATTTGTATTTCAGTTTTAGATGTAGTTATTTTATTAAGCTGTGAGAGAATGAAAAATGTTGCTTTGGCATCTAGCTGAATTTTTTTATTTTTTTTTTTTAGAAAAAAAAAAGAAAAAGCTTACATTAACATTTGTTACATTTTTTCACATAACACTTTTTATTTTTTTAGTTTAGTTTTAGTTTGTTTAAATAAACCCAGAGTCTTTTATAATGTTCTCAGAACGTTTTTGTATACATTGTTTTTTCTGAAACTATTTAGTTTAAGAATGTTGAATAATGTTGCCATAATGTTTGCAAAACTTAATATTTCACTTCTTAATATTCGCATAACCAAGAAGATAAAATCAGTGGAGATCAGCACATATTCAGAGGAACACTTTTCAAGTACCTCTGTAAGAATATTGCTATTTTCAAGATTTTCCAGACCATACATTTTCAAAAAGCCATATTGTTTAAGCCCCTATTCGAACCCTGGTTAAACTACACATCCATTGAGCAAAATCTGTATTTTGTCTGTATGCAAAACTTCAGACTGTCCTGCAAAAGAAAAGTATCCATAACACAAACGTTTCACTCTGATCCTACAGGATGCAAACTATCAGAGACTGAACCGAAACCTAAAACAAAGTATGTGGGTGATTCTGTGCTTCTGTCCTGCTCATGTGAAGACCCAAACACCAAACCTAGGGACTTCAGATGGACCCATGTAGAGTCCAGTGAGACTGAAGTGTCCAATGAAACTCTACGGTATAAAGACAGAGTTCAGATGTTTCACAAGACGACTCCATCAAATCTGTCTCTGTTGATCTCCAATCTGACTGAAGAAGACCAGGGCACTTACAGATGTACAATTAACAACAAAACATCCACCAACACCAGACTCAACGTTAAAGGTGAAACTGTTGTGGTTAAAAAAATAATAATAATAATATAAGTCATTTAGTTTAGCTAGTAAACCGTTTGCTCACTAAATGAGCAGTATCAGTGTTTGTCTCTTTAGCAGTCCGGTTAGCAAAAGTATTTATATGGGTTATACTGTATTATGAAGTTTGTATATTGAATTTTTAAAGGGCTAAACAGGGTTCGTATAGATACTGTAAAATGAAATTCCAGGACTTTCAATGACTTTTCAAGCACAACTTTTTTGACTTTCAAGAACTTCATTTAGAGATCTCACTTATGTCTTCTATTTCAAGTAAAAAAAAAAAGAGAAATAGATAAATAAAATATACTAATAAAAATGTCTAAAATAAAGTGACGCACATTCAAAGTATTAGTACTAAAGAATTACAAAGTATACCTCACTTTTACTATAGTAAAACCACCAGTTAATTTTCTTAAGAGATTTCTATTTGTGTAACTTCTTTCTTTTTCCTTTGTTTGTTTTCATAACTGATTGCTTTAATTGTTTGATGTTTTCTACCTTTTAAGAAAATAAACGTGAAACAAATGATTCACGAACCCACACCAAAGTCCAGATCTAAATCAAATGATTCATGATCTGAGCTATAAAGATCTGATTCAAATCAAATGATTAGTGATGCACGCTTTAAAGGCCCTGTCTGAATAATGATTCGCGAATCATCATTTCAAATCAGGACTCGGAAATCATATCGCAAATCATTTGATGTGAATCATTTAATTCGCGAAAAGAGTCCTGAACCCGTTCCGATCGAAAATAATGATTTATAAATCATCATTTCAGATCAGGACTCGGAAATCTGATTGCAAATCATTCAATTTGAATCATTTAATTCACGAAATGATTCATGAACCCATTCCAATCTAAATAAAATGATTCGTGAATCATAATTTCAGATCAGGACTCAGAAATCGGATCGCAAATCATTTGATTTTGAATCATTTAATTCGCGAAATGATTCATGAACCTGTTCCGATCTAAATCAAATGATTTGTGAATCATATTTTCAGATTAGGACTCGAAACACGGATCGCAAATTATTTGATTTAAATCGGAACAGATTCATGAATAAGTTCGCGAATTAAATTATTCAAATCAAATGATTCACGAATCTTCATTTCAGATCAGAATTCGAAACACGGATAGCAAATCATTTGATTTGAATCATTAATTTCGCAAAATGATTCACAAACCCGTTACGATCTAAATCAATTGATTCGCAATCCATGCTTTAAAGGCCCTTTCTGACTAATGATTCGTGAATCATCATTTCAGATCAGGACTCGGAAATCATATCGCAAATCATTTGATTTGAATCATTTAATTCGAAAAATGATTCATGAACCTGTTCCGATCTAAATCAAATGATTCACGAATAATCTTTTCTGATCAGGACTCAGAAACCGTGTCGCAAATCATTTGATTTGAATCATTTAATTCGCAAAATGATTCATGAACCCGTTCCGATCTAAATAAAATGATTTGCGAATCATCATTTTAGATCAGGACTCAAAACTCAGATCTCGAATCAATTGATTTGAATAATTTATTTTGCAAAATGATTCATGAACCCGTTCCAATCTAAATAGAATAATTTGCAAATCATCATTTTAGATCAGGACTCAGACCGCGGATCGCGAATCATTTGATTTGAATCATTTAATTCTTAAAATGATTAATGAACCTTTTCCGATCTAAATCAAATGATTCGCGAATCATCATATCAGATCAGGACACAAACACGGATTGCAAATCATTTGATTTTGAATCATTTAATTTGCAAAATGATTCATGAACCCGTTTCAATATAAATAAATTGATTCGCGAATCATCAATTCAGATCAGGACTTAGAACGCGGATCAATTGATTTGAATAATTTTTTCGCAAAATGATTCACAAACCCGTTCCAATCTAAATCAAGTGATTCACGAATCATCATTTCAGATCAGGACGCGGGGCGTGGATCACGAATCATTTGATTTGAATCATTTAATCTGCGAACTGATTCACGAACCCGTTCCGATCTTAATCAAATTATTTGAATCATGATGCACGATTTAATGATTCGTGATGCGTGACTCGATTAGAGCGAAACAGTGAATCATTTTGTGACACAATGGTTTAACTGATTCAAAGTTTCGAAAAACTTCATTTCACCCATCAATAAGTGCTTTTTAAAATCGTTGCAAACGATGTTGAAATAAAAAAAAATGCATGTCTTTTTTAATTTGATCTGGTTTTTACTAGTGAATCACTTGAAATGAATGATTAAGTCACGAGTTTGAATCAATTGGAGAGGTTCCAGCGTCGGTTCATCTATTCCTCTTTGCACATCTTCAGCCACGTTTAACCCTCTGGGCCTCCTCATTAAGGGGTCACACTTGGCTCCCTCGCGGTCAAAAGTGACCGAAGCCTTAAAAAGTAACTTTTTTTTTTCTTCAGGAAAATCAATTAAATATATTTTTGTTCAATAATATTTTGTAATTATTATTTAGAATTTTGAGCATTTTTTATTAATCTATGCAATATTTATACAGTTTTAATGAGCAATTTTTTCCCAGTAGATTTATATTTTATATTATATTTTTTAATTTATTATGTATTTATTATTTTTCAATAAATACAACATTTCACATTAAAATAGAGTAAAAGCATTTAAAATCCATTTTTTTAAAGTGAAAATTGCACCATCTAGTGGCATAAAAAATAAAAACTTGTGTAATGCCGTGTAAACTCCTGTATCTCCCTATATACATATATACAGGGGCTTTGGGATTCCTATTGTTTTTTTTTCTTTTTATTGTTTCTTCATTTTATTAGGCTTTGCATTTAGAAATATATTCAGACATTCTAAAATATAAATTTTGGCAAGGTTTAGATATTTTTTTGATTGGATAAATATCAGGTTTTGCATTTTTCTGCTTATTTCTGTATGTCTCTGTGTGTGCCTGTGTGTGTGTGTGTGCGCGCGCGTGTGTGTGCGTGTGTGTGTCAGTTCTGTACTTTTGTTATTTTAGAGTGTCAGTCCTTGCTTGCTGAACACTTCTTTTCAGCACAGTTGCTCATTTATAGCTTGTATTATCAAAAGATTATCTGAATTATCACATTTTTTCGTATTTCCCATTCATTTCCTATGTCGGTCATTTTTGACCGCGAAGGAGCCAAGTGTGACTATTTTTTTTTTGACCCTTTAACATATCCGAATCATGTCACTGATTTTTTTTTGTACTCACATAGCTAATGCAACAAAAGTCACCAAGTGTCATCTCATTCTGATGAAGCTACGATTTTTAAAAATTCAAAACATACAATTTTTCGGTCAAAAATGACCGAAGAGGCCCAGAGGGTTAAACAACACTGTCAGTACTACCACTGGCTTACCTCAATTGTTTTCTAACATTAACTGAAATAAGCGAAAAATGTATGATGTTTTTCAAATTGTATGAAAGTATGTGTTTGACTAAATTAATACATTGTCTTTGAATAATTCAAGCACTTTTCAAGTACAGTACCTCTTCGAGAATGTTGCTATTTTCAAGGGTTTTCAGGACCTTAAATTTCAAAAAGCCAAATTCTTTAAGCACTTAAATGAACCCTGGAATTGAGCAAAAGTCCTCCTCCATCCATCTGAATGCAGTACTTCAGTCTGTTCTGCTAAACAAAAGTATCCCTAACACAAACGTTTCACTCTGTTTACAGGATGCAAACTATCAAAGACTAAACAGGAACCTAAAACGAAGTACGTGGGTGATTCTGTGCTTCTCTCCTGCTCATGTGAAGACCCAAACACCAAACCTAGGGACTTCAGATGGACCCATGTAGAGTCCAGTGAGACTGAAGTGTCCAATCAAACTCTACGGTATAAAGACAGAGTTCAGATGTTTCACAAGACGACTCCATCGAATCTGTCTCTGTTGATCTCCAATCTGACTGAAGAAGACCAGGGCACTTACAGATGCACAATTAACAACAAAACATCCACCAACACCAGACTCAATATTAAAGGTGAAACTGTTGAGGTTAAACAAAGTCTTGCATACTAAATGAGCAGCATGTGTTCGTCTCTTATCTCGAGTCTCTTTGTCGTCCTGCAGGCTGTGTTTTATCCAAACATCAGAACATCAAGATCTCATATTTAAGAGAATCCGTGATTCTTCCATGTTCCTGTGAAGATCCTCAAACCAAACCAGAGATCTTTGAATGGAAGCGAGCATCTGTAAATGAGACGCTGGTTTCAGACGCCGCTGAGATCAACGACCGCTTCCAGATAATCAGAGATTCTCCTCATAATCTCTCTTTACGGATCTCCAACCTGACCGAGGCTGATGGAGGACTGTATGTGTGTTCAGTCAATGGGATACAATCCACACAAGTGAATCTCATTGTTACAGGTAAAAACACCATTAGTTTCAAACTATGCTTTCAGTGCTTTAACACTTGTTTGATCATTATATGGATGTTTTCTCTGTGTGTTCTCAGATTCTGCTGAGAGTACTTCTGAAAATCTATATTACTATCTGATATTTCTGGTGTGTCTGATGCTGTTGCTGCTGGTTGGATGCATCTACTGGAGATGTACAAGAGGTTTGAACACACACACACGACCACCATAACACCTTAACATTCGTGAACTGTGCACAAAGTCCAGTGTTGGGGGTAACGCAAGTTACATCTTAATATTACTTTTTCCAAGTAACTAGTAAAGTAGCGCATTACTTTTTATTTGAAAATAGAAAATATCTGAGTTACCTTTTCAAATAAGTAACACCAGTTACTTTTTCTCTCATTTATTGATTAAAAGTTCTCCTGTCCCCATGTTGAGAGAAATAAGATGTTACTTTAGTTCTAGAATAAATGTGAACATGCATTAATTCATCTCACTCACTAAAAAACAGATACAGTGTTCTTCAAAATGAAAAAAAAAAAACCTTGCAATAATTAAATATGTTAAATAATACAAATATCCTTTATGCATTTAATCCCATTTTATTAATGGATGTCTTTGCTGCCGACCTTCGATGATCCAATTCATCCATACTAATAAGCAAAAATTACTCAAGATAATCCAACATTTGTTCTCCGTTTTTATTGCTGACTATGTGTACAGACGTGAATTTACTTTTTTCTAATCCCGAGGCTTTTGGTGTCAAAAGGCTTTTACATTTGACAAAAATATAACTTTTTTATATTAAGGCGAAACACTCACCTTAAGATTTTGCAAACATTTTTTTTGTATTACAAGTTTTCAAAAATGTTAGGTTTAAATATGCAAATGAGCCATTATTTAATGAAATATGCACTAATTTGCATACATTTCTAGTACAAAAATCTAAACACTGGATGAAGTCAGTTTCAAAATTCTTGTTTAATTTTTTAACATATAAGAGTCAAATGTTTTTATAGAGGGCATTTTGGGTCTCATTTTGTCAC
>NC_133378.1:41725414-41793441 GCF_049309525.1 Garra rufa
ATCCTTTATGCATTTAATCCCATTTTATTAATGGATGTCTTTGCTGCCGACCTTCGATGATCCAATTCATCCATACTAATAAGCAAAAATTACTCAAGATAATCCAACATTTGTTCTCCGTTTTTATTGCTGACTATGTGTACAGACGTGAATTTACTTTTTTCTAATCCCGAGGCTTTTGGTGTCAAAAGGCTTTTACATTTGACAAAAATATAACTTTTTTATATTAAGGCGAAACACTCACCTTAAGATTTTGCAAACATTTTTTTTGTATTACAAGTTTTCAAAAATGTTAGGTTTAAATATGCAAATGAGCCATTATTTAATGAAATATGCACTAATTTGCATACATTTCTAGTACAAAAATCTAAACACTGGATGAAGTCAGTTTCAAAATTCTTGTTTAATTTTTTTAACATATAAGAGTCAAATGTTTTTATAGAGGGCATTTTGGGTCTCATTTTGTCACTCCATAATTCAGGAAAAAATGTAGAACAGACAGGAAACACTATATATATATATATATATATATATTTATATTTACCATTTTTGGGGAATAAAATGTGTAAAAATCAAGTAAATCATATATGAACAAAACCCTCTGTAAAAACCTTCAGGATATAGGCAGGAATAAAAATGTAAAGCTTGGTGTAAGTGTTGCTGAAGTGGAGATTTATGGCTCAGAGAAGGAGAAAAAACTCATTTTGAGAAAACGGCCTTCAAAAACATGTATTGTAATTGAAATCAATTAACACAAATAGATAAAGTGCTATAAAATAAACACTTAACAGCGTATTTGGATTTTTTTCCATTAGTCTAAAAAACACTCCATAAAAAAAAATCCCAAAATCTCAAACTTGATAGGTGCATGAAAAAACAGCATTTTTGCCCACAGTGTCTCCCCTTAAAAACAAACAAGCAAGATCTGCCCAGATTTAAAAAGTAACACAAAAGTAACGCATTACTTTCCATAAAAAGTAACTAAGTAACGTAATTAGTTACTTTTTTAAGGAGTAACTCCATATTCTAATGCATTACTTTTACAAGTAACTTTTCCCAACACTGACTCTGACTAAAAACTGAAGAAAACAAAACTAAAACCTTGTGTTTAATTAACTGGAATCATAATCTACAGCTAACAAAGAAAGCAGAGGAAGCCAAGTGATCCAGAGACCGAATGATAAGGTGAACTATTCATAATCAGATTATCATAGACTATTCATGAATGGAATACTAATAAAATGAGATTTGTGTTTGTAGGATGAGGTTGCATACTCCAGCGTGATGAAGATTAAAGACAGAAAACCAGCAGAAAAACAGCAACAGGTACCATATAAAGCTACTGTCTCATTTATAATCAGATTCTGTCATCTACTCTGTTTTCTTTCGTCTGATGATCAAGTCAAAGCTCTTTAATTGTACAAACATCCACCTTCAGCTGGTGCTTCATGTGTCTTTTTGTGGTCAGATCTTGACTGATTTTGATCAAGTAAACGTCACAATAACTGCAGTCATATTTCCAGATGAACACTTACTGAACTGAAGCAGCTTGGCTTTACTTAATTCTCCGTCAATCATTTTTTAATCTCAAATCTGATCAGGATCTTTTGAAGAACGTTTGTTTCCAGAAGCTTTACTTTCACTGTTCCTCCCCTTACCAAAAAGAAGTATACTTGAAGTTTATTTTATTAAATATACTTAAGAAAAGTTCAAGTATCTGTTTAAGTATTACGTAGTAAGTATACAAATATCAGAGTACTAATAGTATCCTTTTAAGTGAGCTATTTCAATACTCCTTGGGACTAAATTGGCCCACTTTCTAGTATAGTATACTTTTAGTATAACAGTAGTAAACTTTGAGTACACAACTAGTTTACATCTATGTTTTTAGTTTGTACTGCAAGTATACTAAAAGTGAACGTATAAGTTTAAGACTTTTAATGCATATTTAGTCCAATTTGAAGTATAGTCTCAATAAACCACTACACCATAAAAAGATTTCACCAGTTTCAACTTAAAAACCCAAGTTCAGCTGTCTTAGAATTTTAAGTTAAATCAACTTAAAACTGCAAGTTATTTCAACTCACAACAATAAAATGTGTTAAAATGACTTGTACTTTTAAGTTGATTCGCCTTATGAGTTGAAATTTCTTGCAGCTTTAAGTTGATTTAACTTAAACTTAAGGCAGCTTAAGTTTTAAGTTGAAACTGGTGACAACTTTTAACAGTGTAGTTTTGTAGTTTTATACTGCAAGTATATTCGTAAGTTTCCTTTAAGTGAACTTTACATCATACTTTAAGTATACTACTATGTCCCTAGTAATTGTTATTAAATATTTATTTGTATATATTTTGTTATATGAATATCTGAACATACAAAACATCAAAAGAAAAAAAAACACATTTTATTCTAGCTTCATGCATTCTTTTTTTTATTATCACTTGAATGTGGGTAAGTTTCATAAATAAAAAATAAATAACATTTTGACCAAAAAGCTAAAAAAAGACTATTGATGATAATCAAAATGTAGATTGAATTGATCAACACCCCTTGACAGTCATTATTTCCTCTTCATGGGTCGACATTTTATTCCATAACATTACACAGTTTTCCATATCTATGGTTTTGATGCTGTTTTATGTCCGACGATTGCGTTAGATTACATCTGGAAGCATCTGTTGTTTCGGTTTTTTCTTCACTTGTATTTTGGAAATTCTTTTGAGGAGATTCTCAGAGCACAAGTATGGCTCAAATATATTTAGACTTTTTCTAAGTATAAGTCAAGTATATTTAAATGTAATTTTAAGTATATTTCTGAGAAGAAGACTGAAAGTATACTTTTCTATTTTTAGTTTAAAAGAAGTATCCTAATAGCACACTTGAATACACTTCTTTTTTAGAAAGGATCAGTGGAGGAATGATTTTTCCAAGCCTCCAAAACATCTCACATCTTTATTTGTTCGTCTCTCAATCATCATTGAATTGCATTGCATTATATGTTTGGATCATTTCAATCTCATCTTATTTTAAGACATATTATTGGAGATATAGAGTGACTGCTGATATTTACATCATTTTATGTCAGTATCTGCTGTGCTGTTATAAAGATCTCATTGATTTACATTATAAGCAGCAGAAGTGCATCATATAAATATCAGCATCTGCAGCAAACTGAGAATCTGAATAAAAACAGAGCTGTTATTTCCTCTATATTCTCAATATATCAGAGCTATAAAAGTCTGATGGATCAAAAGTAAAACAATAAACTGGTCCATTTTTTATATTTTTATTTCATATGTCAGGCTTAACAGGGTTAAAAGTGCAAGAAAATGTTGCAAAATAACAATTTATTAGTATAACACCTCAGTGCTTTTACTTTAAGCTATTTCTATTTAAAATATGACATCCTGCCCAACTAATACTCTCATTTCCTCATAAAGAAAAATTCCAGTTATTGTATTTTTGTATTTCTGTGATTCATCTAAACCAATGAGTGTTTGCTGACAGTGCATCATTTCCTACACAGAATGATGTGACTTATTCTGCGGTTGCACTGAACAAGATGAATCGATCCACTGAGGTCAGTGTTTTTTGAGGATGTTTTGACATGTTTAGCTGTCAGTGCATGAGCTCAAACACATTGTAAATGCAGATGCATGTGCAGCAACAATACTTTCCATCACATGTTGCAACTGGTGAATATAGCTTGTTGTCTTTTAGGATGACGTGACTTATTCCAGCGTCACACATATTAAGGGGAAAAAAAGAAGCTGTAAAAAGGTTAGTGTTAAATTTTTTATGTGAATTTATAGGGATGTAATGATATCAAAATCTCACGATATGACAATATTGCAATTTCAAATGTTTAAAAAAATGTTTAAAGGGGTCATTGGATGCAAAACTCACGCAGATAGTGTACACAACCACCCTACAATGATAAAAATTTAATCTTTAAAAGTAATATCCCCTTTTTAAAATCAGCTCATTCTCAGCTTCTTGTCATTGTGATGAAACACAGAGGCCCCTCCCACGATAGTTGATTGACATGAGTGCCTCACCTAGCCCCGCCCACACCGAGCTGAAACAGTTTTTATGCATCTTTGCGAACGGCCTTTCTTAATAATGTGCTTGTTGACAAGTTTCACAGCTAAACGTGGCTAAATGCGGCTAAAGTAAACACTACGGCTCATAATCCCACATCAGAGAGGGGCGGGGCGAGCAGAGCTCATTTGCATTTAAAGGGACCATGCAATAAAACGAGTTGATTTTTGGCAGAGCTGATTTTGACAAGGTAAAAGGGTGTTTTATTATACTACTACTGACAATTTTTAACCAAAGTATATTATAGACTTTTCATTAAGGCCCTAAAGAATCATATGAACTTGTGGATTATTTCCTAATTTCTACACTTTAAAGAGATGTTTTGAATTTGGACTGCATTTAAAGAGCAAGTTGTTAGCAATTCGTTACTGTACTTTTAAGCTTTTATTTTGACGGAAATGGCAGTAGAGCTTTTATTTTAAAAGGAAACTCCAGCTTCAGAGAAAATAGGTTTACAAAAACACATCTCACTACAAATGCTGTAATCATCTGCAAAAATTAAGCATAGCTGGTGGCTGTTGTGTGTTTTTCTGTAGGAGGAGGTTGTGTATTCGACTATGGCAGACATGAGCAGATCTGCTCAAGTAAATGTGCACAACCATACTCTAGTAAAACTTTAAGACACGCACTTATGAAGTGAATGGGTGCCGTCAGAATGAGAGTCCAAACAGCGGCTAAAAACATCACAGTAATCCACACCACTCCAGTTCATCAGTTAAACATCTTGAGAAGACAAAAGCTGAAACACATCCATCAGTAAGACTTTTTTAACTAAAATACAAATCCATAATCCATAATAACGCTACCTCCAGTGTAAAAGTGGTCTGATCTGAATCAAAAGAGAAATCTGCAAGGATCAAGCACTGTTTACGAGCCAAAATAGCTCTAAACAAATATGTGGCTGGATTTAGATGTGAGAGACATCAGGAGATGGACTGTCACTGGAGGAAGCATTATTATAGATATTGGACTGGACTGGAGTGGATTATTAGTTAAGATGTTAACTGATGGACTGGAGTGGTGTGGATTGCTTGTGGATTATTGTGATGTTTTTATCAGCAGTTCGGACTCTCATTCTGATGGCACCCATTCACATCCATTGGTGAGCATGTTCTAGAATGACACATTTCCACAAATCTCATTAAGAAACAAACTCATCCTAATCTTGGACCACTTGAGCATTGTTGAGCAAGTGATGGAATGAAACAATTCTCCAAATCTGATGAAGAAACAAACTGCAATATCTATTATCTCTGCAGGAAGATGTCACATACTCGTCTGTGGTCCACATGAAATCTCAGAAACCAAAATCCCTACAGAAGCGCACTGAGGAGGACACTGTCTACGCGAGTGTGAGGAACGATAAAACATGACACACACATCAAAAACAACATCCCAGACATCTTCCACTGGGTTAAGATGGCTTTTACATGAACACAATTTGCTTTGCACCATGTTTACTTCTAGCTTAATTTCATATGGTTAATGTCATTTACATTTTGTAAAAATGAGTTGACAGTTGACACTGTTAGAATAAACCGTTCATTTTTATTTTTAAGATGTATTTTGTAAGACAATTGAGCGATTGAGTTTATTTTTTACATACATAATATACATTATTTTCTAACTTTGGAGCCTTTGTATAGAGCTACATATTTTGTTTGTGAAGAATAGTTTGTTTTTTGTATCTGTTTAATTGCTTGATTATTATTTGGAAAGTTATGTTTATTGTACACCGAAAAAAATTAAACAATTATCATTTAGAAATTACTAGTAAATTTCACAAATATTTACAAAGAATTACAAAGTTTACAAAGTAACACTGAATGTGACAGTTTGAAGTAGAGACAAACAGAAATATATTTTTTTAATCAGTAGTTCTGGTTTCAGCTTTTTGAAAAAATACAAAAAGAAACTTAATGTATAGATGAAGAATCATGATATAAACTCAGTTTTGCGATATTTAAACTCTGAACTGTAATATTTTAACTAAGAATTATGAGATTTAAACTCAGTATTACAAGATTTAAACTCAGAACTGTGAGATTTAAATTTAGATTTGCAGATTTAAACTTGGAATTGTAAGATTTAAACTCATAACTGTAAGACTTAAACTAAGTTTTGCTAGATTTAAACTCAGAATTGTGAGATTTAAACTAGTTATGTGAGATTTAAACTCGGAATTGTAAGGTTTAAACTTAGTTTTGCTAGATTTAAACTCAGAATTGTGAGATTTAAACTTAGTTTTGCTAGATTTAAACTCAGAATTGTGAGATTTAAACTTAGTTTTGCTAAATTTAAACTCAGAATTGTGAGATTTAAACTAGTTTTGTAAGATTTAAACTTAGTTTTGCTAAATTTAAACTCAGAATTGTGAGATTTAAACTAGTTTTGTGAGATTTAAACTCAGAATTGTGAGATTTAAACTTAGTTTTGCTAGATTTAAACTCAGAATTGTGAGATTTAAACTTAGTTTTGCTAAATTTAAACTCAGAATTGTGAGATTTAAACTAGTTTTGTAAGATTTAAACTTAGTTTTGCTAAATTTAAACTCAGAATTGTAAGATTTAAACTTAGTTTTGCTAAATTTAAACTCAGAATTGTGAGATTTAAACTAGTTTTGTAAGATTTAAACTAGTTTTGTAAGATTTAAACTCAGAATTGTAAGATTTAAACTTAGTTTTGCTAAATTTAAACTCAGAATTGTGAGATTTAAACTAGTTTTGTGAGATTTAAACTCAGAATTGTAAGATTTAAACTCAGAATTGTGAGACTTAAATTTAGTTTTGCAGATTTAAACTTGGAATTGTGAGATTTAAACTCATAACTGTAAGACTTAAACTCAATTTTGCCAGATCTAAACTAGTTTTGTAAGATTTAAACTTAGTTTTGCTAAATTTAAACTCAGAATTGTGAGATTTAAACTAGTTTTGTGAGATTTAAACTCAGAATTGTAAGATTTAAACTTAGTTTTGCTAGATTTAAACTCAGAATTGTGAGATTTAAACTTAGTTTTGGTAGATTTAAACTCAGAATTGTGAGATTTAAACTTAGTTTTGCTAAATTTAAACTCAGAATTGTGAGATTTAAACTAGTTTTGTAAGATTTAAACTTAGTTTTGCTAAATTTAAACTCAGAATTGTAAGATTTAAACTTAGTTTTGCTAAATTTAAACTCAGAATTGTGAGATTTAAACTAGTTTTGTGAGATTTAAACTCAGAATTGTAAGATTTAAACTCAGAATTGTGAGACTTAAATTTAGTTTTGCAGATTTAAACTTGGAATTGTGAGATTTAAACTCATAACTGTAAGACTTAAACTCAATTTTGCCAGATTTAAACTCAGAATTGTGAGATTTAAACTCAGAATTGCGAGATTTAAACTAGTTTTGTGAGATTTAAACTCAGAAATGTAATATTTAAACTCAGAATTGTAAGGTTTAAACTCAGAATTAAGATTTACACTTAGTTTTGCTAAATTTAAACTCAGAATTGTGAGATTTAAACTAGTTTTGTGAGATTTAAACTCAGAATTGCGAGATTTAAACTAGTTTTGTGAGATTTAAACTCAGAAATGTAATATTTAAACTCAGAATTGTAAGATTTAAACTCAGAATTAAGATTTAAACTTAGTTTTGCTAGATTTAAACTCATAGTTGTAAGATTTAAACTCAGAATTGAGATTTAAACTTTCATTTTACATTTTGTTCAATATTTGTAAAACTGTCTGTTGAAAATGTAATTACACTCTTAAACTACAAGTTTCATCATTTGTTTATTTAAAGATTCCAAGTCTCATTTTTTCAAGCAAAAGCAAAAATAATACAGCTACAGAACAGTGAAATATTCATTTTCACAATAATATTCTTTGTTCTAAAATATTCCCTTACATTTTACACGAAGCATCTGTGAAGGAATGCAATTACAAACATATTATGAACAGGACAAAACAAATATTTCAACAAAACATAGTTTTATAAGTTAAAACATTCTTAAAATGACTCTCATATTATTAGACTAGAAACTAATTAAAACAGTTAAGAGGCACAGCTGTAAGAGACTGATCGCTTTAGACTCGTGACCTGAAGTTCAGTGAATTATTTGATATGAACTAATTGATCTGATCAAATAATATGTTATACAGCGGTGTATTTTATAATTGTAAATTCTAATACAGTAGGGTTCAAAAGTCTGAGACCACTAGTAGAAATACTTCTAATATTTTTTTACATTACAAATTATCTAATCACAATAACATTTTGAGTGAAAATGAGTGAGAATCTAATCCAGCATTATCACAGATCGTCTTTACTTTTTGTTTTTGGACCGCACTGTATATATAAACTAGGACAGCACGTTTTACTATGCTTTACATCAGAAACACACTGCAGGGTGTCAATTGTAAACAATTGCAAATTATCTGTCCCTGAGTTTTCTAATCAAATTTCTAATAAATATGGTAGCGGACACAGCATGATCTCCACAGCGAGCTTAATCTTCGGTCTTCACGTTCACCTTTACCTGAGCTTTACCGTTACTTTACTTAGCAGCCATGAAATAAGGTCACATCGCAGGATTCTCTGGGTAAGTTCTTTGTTTTATGGGTGAATCTTATGAAAACATGTTCAGGTCAGATTTCTATGGAGGCTTATTTCTGCCATGGGATAAAAAAAAAAATCTAAAAAAGGTAATTGCGACTTTTTGAGTTTATAAAAAAATCTTTTTTTTTAAAGATATACTCACAATTCTGAAAAAGAAAACTGACACAAAAAACAATTTTGAGATTTAAACTAGTTTTGCAAGATTTAAACTCAGAATTGTGAGAAACTCAGTTTTGCGTAATTTAAACTCAGAATTAGAAGATTTAAACGGAGTATTGCGATGTAAAACTCAGTTTTGTGAGATTTAAACACAGTTTTGCCAGAGAATTGAGATTTAAACTCAGAATTGTATGATTTAAACTCAGTTTTGCAAAAATTAAACTCAGAATTGTGAGACTTAAACTAGTTTTGCAAGATTAAAACTTAGAATTGTGAGATGTAAACTCGGTTTTGCAAGATTTAAACTCGAAATTGAGAGATTTTAACTGTTTTAAGAGATTTAAACTTAGAATTGTGAGATGTAAACTCGGTTTTGCAAGATTTAAACTCGGTTTTGCAAGATTTAAACTTGGAATTGAGAGATTTAAACTCAGAATTGTGAGATTTTAACTGTTTTGTGAGATTAAAACTAAGAATTGCCAAATATAAACTCTAAAATTTGAGATCTAAACAGGATTATGATATAAACTCAATTTAAACTCAGAATTGTGAGTTTTAAACTCAGTTTTGCGAGATTTAAACTCAGAATTGTGAGACTTATCCTCAGTTTTGTGAGATTTAAACTAGTTTTGCAAGATTTAAACTCAGAATTGAGAGATTTAAAGTCTGTTTTGCGAGATTTAAACTCAGAATTGTGAGATTTAAACTCAGTTTTGTGAGATTTAAACTAGTTTTGCGAGATTTAAACTCAGAATTGTGAGACAAACTCAGTTTTCTGAGATTTAAACTAGTTTTGCAAGATCTAAACTCGGAATTGAGAGATTTTAACTGTTTTGCAAGATTTAAACTCAGAATTGTGAGACTTAAACTCAGTTTTGTGAGATTTAAACTAGTTTTGCAAGATTTAAACTCGGAATTGAGAGATTTAAACTCGGTTTTGCAAGATTTAAACTCGGAATTGAGAGATTTAAAGTCTGTTTTGCGAGATTTAAACTCAGAATTGTGAGACTTAAACTCAGTTTTGTGAGATTTAAACTAGTTTTGATAGATTTAAACTCGGAATTGAGAGACTTATCCTCAGTTTTGCAAGATTTAAACTCGGAATTGAGAGATTTAAACTCGGTTTTGCAAGATTTAAACTCGGAATTGAGAGATTTAAAGTCTGTTTTGCGAGATTTAAACTCAGAATTGTGAGACTTAAACTCAGTTTTGTGAGATTTAAACTAGTTTTGATAGATTTAAACTCGGAATTGAGAGACTTATCCTCAGTTTTGTGAGATTTAAACTAGTTTTGCAAGATCTAAACTCAGAATTGTGATATTTAAACTCAGTTTTGCAAGATTTAAACTCAGAATTGTAAGATTTAAACTGTTTTGTGAGATTTAAACTCAAAATTGTGAGATTTAAACTGGGTTTTGTGAGATTTAAACAGTTTTGCCAGATATAAACTCAGAAGTGCCAAATATTTTAAGATATATACTCAGAATTATGAGATAAACTCTATGAGATAAATATGAGATATATGTGAGATTTAAACGGATAAATTTTGTGGTTTTGTGGTGATTATTGTAATATTTTTTTTTTCTGTATTATAGTTAAACAGTTGTTTAGTTATTATAGTTATACAGTTATTTAAAAACAATGAAATCAACTTAAAGGCAGTGCAACAAATGCTACAATGATATATAAATAAATATTTCACAGTTTAAATCATATTTTTGCATAGCATTCATGAGCATTAGTGGAAATTGAATTGTCCTAAAAATAATATGATCAAACAAATTGTAATATTCCTAAAACAATGTTTAATTTTCTTCTGAAGTTTTGGGGTGACCTGATATGATCATGAAATTCACTCTTTGTTCATAGTGATCATATATATTGCTGAGGTTTCTGGGTTTTGGAGGCTGAATTCAGGTTTTTGTGTTTCTCCGCAGATTCTCCATGACAAGTGGCTGATGCTTCTGAAATAATGAACACAAAAGAAACCAAGATGAAACTTCAGGATTACTGTAAACTACACTTTCTGTTACTTTCCTTTTTCTACAGAAGCCAAAATTAGTCCTGCTGGTTGACCTCAGCTCTCATGGTGTCAGATGTAAAAATGATAAATAGCAGTGGAAAGAGGAACTAACACTGAGATCATTTTACCTCTTCTGCTGCTTTTACAGTAATGTCTTTACAACTTAGCACTCAAGTGTTGAGGTCAAGAGTTGAAATACTTACATAAATCAATATATACTAGAGCAAAATAGACTTAAGTCACAAAATATCACTACATTATCATCCAGGTCTGAGATTTAAACTCAGTTTTACGAGATTTAAACTCAGAATTGAGATTTAAACCAGTTTTGTGAGATTTAAACTCATAATTGTGAGATGTAAACTCATAATTGTAAGGTTTAAACTAAGAACTGAGATTAAAACCCAGTATTACAAGATTTAAACTGAGAATTGAGATTTAAACAAATAATTGAGATTTAAATTCTGAATTTTGAGACTTAAACTCAGTTTTGCTAGATTCAAACTGAGAATTGTGAGATTTAAATTGAGAATTGAGAGACTAACACTGAGATCATTTTACCTGTTCCGATGCTTTTGCAGTAATGTCTTTACAATTTATCACTTAAGTGTTGAGGTCAAGAGTTTAAATACTCACATAAATCAATATATACTAGAGCAAATTAGACTTGTAAAGTCGCAAAATATCACTATATTATCATCCAGGTCTGAGATTAAAACTCAGTTTTACGAGATTAAAACTCATAATTGTGACATTTAAATTGAGAATTGTGATATAGCTCAGTTTAGCGAGATTTAAACTCAGAATTGTGAGATTCAAACTAGTTTTGCGAGATTTAAACTCAGATTTGTGAGATTTAAACCAGTTTTGCGGGGTTTAAACTCATAACTGAGAGATTTAAACTAGTTTTGTGAGATTTAAACTCAGATTTGTGAGATTTAAACCAGTTTTGCGGGGTTTAAACTCATAACTGAGAGATTTAAACTAGTTTTGCGAGATTTAAAGTCAGTTTTGCGAGATTTAAACTCAGAATTACAAGATTTAAACTGAGAATTGCAATGTAAACTCAGTTTTGTGAGATTTAAACTTTTTGCTAGATTTAAACTTAGAATTGTGAGATTTAAACTAGTTTTGTGAGATTTAAACTCAGTTGAGATTTAAACTCAGTTTTGTAAGATCTAAACTCAGTATTACAAGATTTAAACTCAGTATTACTAGATTTAAACTCAGAATTACAAGATTTAAACTCAGAATTACAAGATTTAAACTCAGAATTGCAATGTAAAATTTTTATTTTGTGAGATTGAAATGTTTTGCGAGACTTAAACTCATAAAACTCATTAAACTCAGTTTTGCGAGATTTACACTCAGAATTGTGAGACTTAAAAATCAGTTTTGTTAGATTTAAACTCAGAATTACAAGATTTAAACTGAGAATTGCAATGTAAACTCAGTTTTGTGAGATTTAAACGTTTTGCTACATTTAAACTCATAAAACTCATTAAACTCAGTTTTGCGATATTTAAACTTAGAATTGTGAGATTTAAACTAGTTTTGCGAGATTTAAACTCATAGTTGAGATTTAAACTCAGTTTTGTAAGATCTAAACTCAGTATTACAAGATTTAAACTCAGAATTGCAATGTAAAATTTTTATTTTGTGAGATTTAAACGTTTTGCGAGACTTAAACTCATAGAACTCATTAAACTCAGTTTTGCGAGATTTACACTCAGAATTGTGAGATTTAAACTAGTTTTGCAAGATTTAAATTCAGAATTGTGAGACTTAAAATCAGTTTTGTTAGATTTAAACTCAGGATATTGAGATTTAAACGATATGTGAGATTTAAACTCAGAATTACAAGATTTAAATTAAGAACTGCACTGTAAACTCAGTTTCGTTAGATTTAAATTTAAATTGAGATTTAAACTCAGTTTAGCCAGATTTAAACTCATAATTAAGATTTAAACTCAGTTTTGTAAGATTCAAACAGAGATTTGCCAGAGTTAAACTAGTTTTGTGAGATTTAAACTTAGATTTGAGATTTAAACTCAGTTTTACGAGTTTTAAACCCAGAATTACAAGATTTAAACTAAAAACTATATAAACTCAGTTTCGTGAGATTTAAACTTATAATTGAGATTTAAACTCAGAATTATGGGATTTAAACTAAGAACTGCATAAATTTGAGTCATTTTTTATTCTTCTTCTATATATATATTTTTATTTTATTTTATTAATTTTAGTTTTAGTTATTTTATTATTTTATTACTTTAATATTTAATTATTTTATTAAGTTTAACTTTATAAAAAAGGGAAATGTTGTCTAAGCAACTAGCAGAAATGAAATGTTTTAAATATATATATTTTTTTATTTCACGCAACAAACTCAGTGAGATACTATTATAGTTTTTATTAATATTTTGAAACTGTTTATATTTTAATATTTTCTATTTTAGTAGTTGACGCTTTAATAATTTTATTGTGTGGTTTTGTCATTTGTATTAGTTTCTCAAATATAATTAAATATTTCTATATAGGTTTTATTTTAGTTTTAGTTACTTTGTTAAGTTAAACTAAACTTGTGAATTGCCAATTTGAAATAAGTATTTTTTTTTAAACATCTTTAATGTCATTTCAGTTAACGTTTATTTTATTTCAAGCAATAAAGCTGTTTTTTAATGGTTAGTTTACTATAATAACCCTCGCCTACACAGCATTATTTTATTACAACAGCTGTACTTTAATTACCAATAAACCTCTATGATTGACATTAAAGCCATTACTGCATTAATGTTTTAAGGTCTCAAGTCTGATGGGTTTTATTTGCTCTTTTTGTGGACCTTTTATTAGCAGTTCAGTTTATTTTTGTGCATAATCTTGTCTATGTTTTGCTGGTGTTTGCTATTAGTGTATATAACCAAAGCTCTTACTTTGTAGATTAGACAGCGCATGCTCCAAACCCTTCATGGCTTTCACCTGATTACTCTTGAATCTGGCCAAACCAAACTCCTGCAGGACGACAGACACAGAATTACAACACCATGGTGACAATTCATATCAACAGAACACTGATGGATGCTCATGTCAGTTTCCAGTGACTCATCATCTTTTCTCTTGCTTGTTTTTAGTGTTTTGTAGAGCAATACCTGAATGGGTCTGGAGAGGCCGAAGACTCCTGACGAGATCCAGGCTTCTCTGCTGAGCCGCGTCCAAAGAGGCCGGTCCTGCTCGCCCGCAAACACACAGCGCTCCACCACACGCTGGTAAAACAAACACAAACACACATTAATTTACACACAGTCCCACCCTTAACCATAATGCACATTCTGATAGATGCATTACCGCTGGACACGACCAGATCCATCAATGTTTTATTTTAGTCTCATTGAAATATTACTATAATTAGGAGGTTTATTTTATATTTTTATTTATTTTTTTACATTTTTGTATTTTTTTTTTAAATATGTCTATATATGTCTGAAGTAGCACATGTATATTTGTAGCAATAGCCAAAAATACATTGTATGGGTCAAAATTATAATTTTTTCTTTCATGCCAAAAATCATTAGGATATTACATAAACATCATGTTCCATGATAATATTTTGTACATTTCATACCCGAAATATATCACAACTTAATTTTTATTTTTAGTAATACGCATTGCTAATAATTTCATTTGGACTTGGATTTTCTCAATATTTAGATTTTTTTTTTTTTTTTTTGCAATATTCAGCTTTCAGATGATGTATATTCTCAGTTTCAAAAAACTGGACCCTTATGACTGGTTTTGTGGTCCAGGGTCACATATAGGCTTTTTTACTTATTTTTTTATTTACTTATTCAGTTTTAGTTAATTTTAGTTCTCTTTTTGTTAGTTTTTTACATGCCTATGTATTTTTTTTAAATGCCTGTTTGAGTTTTAGTTTAGTACATCAAGATATAAAATATATTAAAATGCACTTGTCTTAGATGTCTATATATATATATATATATATATATATATATATATATATATATATAGACTTGTTGCTCATCAAAGCATATTAATTTTAGTTATGAGAAAGAGAAATGTTGCATTGGCAACTAAAATATTAATAACTATAATAAGTCAAACTAAAAAACTGAAAATAAAAATAAAAATAATTAAAATTAAATCAAATTAAAATTAAACCTAAAAAGATTTTTTTATTTAATTTTAAAAATAATTAAAATAAAATATAAAGTTCTAAACAAATCAATACAGAATATTAACAAAAACTGCAATAGTATATCAATCGTTCTAAAAAAAAAAACAGTATCTAATTCAGACTTTTTTTGCTCTTTAAAGCATATTTTAGTTATGAAAATGAGAAATGTTGCATTGCCAACTAAAATATTAATAACTAAAATAACTAAAATTAAAACAAAAAATACAAATAAATTTAATTAAAATGAAATCTAATTCAAATTAAACCTAAAAATACTTTTTTGATTTTATTTTAATTGTAAAATAATTAAAATAAAATATAAAGGTCTAAAAAAATCTAATCTAATTCAAAATATTAACAAAAACTGTAATAGTATATCAATCATTCTAAAATAACAGTATCTAATTCAGAATTTTGTTCTTTAAAGCATATTAATTTTAGTTATGAGAATGAGAAATTTTACATTGGCAACTAAAGTATTAATAACTAAAATTAAAACAAAAAATTTAAATAAATGTAGTGTAATTAAATCAAATTAAAATTAAACATATATATATATATATATACATATATATATATATATATATATATATATATATATATATATTAAATTTTAATATAATTAAAATAAAATATAAAGGTAAAAAAAATCTAATCCAATTCAAAATATTAACAAAAACTAATAGTATATCAATCGTTCTAAAATAACAGTATCTAATTCAGACTGAAAAGCTCTTTTCAAAGCATATTTCTAAGTAAACTGTGAATGTCAATATGTGTGCCTTCTTGTGGTTTACCATTAGTTTAGCATGATTTACGTTCCAGGTCAACGTCGTGAGGCTCCTGCTTCCGAGGTCCACCACAGAATCCTCAATAATGTAAACCGAACGCGACAGATTCCCCGGGAAAACACGCTCTGCCCAGCGAGGGAGACGATTGGTTTTCGTTAAGAGCCGTCGGGACAGAAGGAGGTTATCCGACGTCACCTCACGGTAAAGTACGTCCTCCGTCAAAACATGAGTGCTGAGAAAAAGCATGTTCAGAATGTCATATTGTGCACAAAACAAACAAATAAAAACAACAGAGAAATATGAAGTCATTGCAGTGAATGGGTGCCGTCAGAATGAGAGTCCAAACAGCTGATAAAAAAACATCACAATAAGCCACACCACTCCAGTCCATCTTGAGAAGACAAAAGCTGAAACAAATAATATATAATAATAACGCTTCCTCTCCTGTTGTCTCTCACATCAAAATCCAGTCACATATTTGTTTAGAGCTGTTTTGGCTTGTAAATGGTACTTGATCTGTGCAAATTTCTCTCCAGGTTCAGCCCACATCACTTTTTCACTGGAAGAAGCATTGTTATAGATTATGGACTCACGGTATTATGATGTTTTTATCCACTGTTTGGACTCTCATTCTGACGGCACCCATTCATATCCATTGATACGCAAGTGATGCAATGCTACATTTCTCCAAATACGATGAACAAACAAACTCATATACATCTTGGAGGACCTGTGGATGAGCACATTTTCAGCAAATGTTCACGTTTGGGTGAACTTTTCCTTTAAACTGAGTGGGTTCAGGTACCTGTATGGGTTCGGGTATCTCTGCCAGAATGCCGTGCACACCTGCTCCCACCCGCTCTTGATGTCCGTCTCACTGGAGAAATACTTCCCTGTCATCACGACCCCAGCAGAGCCCCACCAACAGAGTCCTGAATAGAGAAACAGTCACATCTTTATTATCAGCTTCCTCTTTTGAGGCTTTACACAGTTCAGCTGCATTTGTTCAGGCTGATATAATATATGACTGTATTCACTGACCATGGCATTTACAGACAGTGTTGGGGAAAGTTACTCCCTAAAAAGTAACTAATTACATTACTTAGTTACTTTTTATGGCAAGTAATGCATTACAATATTGTGTTACTCCTTAAAAAGTAACGAATTACATTACTTAGTTACGTTTTATAGAAAGTAATACGCTGCAATATATACTCCCTTAAAAAGTAACTAATTACGTTACTTAGCTACTGTTTTTGAAAAGTAATGCGTTACAATATTGTATTACTCCCTAAAAAGTAACTCATTACGTTAATGAGTTACTTTTTATGGAAAGTAATGTATTAGATTATTGCGTTACTCCCTAAAAAAAGTAACTAATTACGTTACAAAGTTACTTTTTATGAAAAGTAATGTGTTACAATATTGCATTACTCCCTAAAAAGTAACTCATTACGTTAATTAGTTACTTTCTATGTAAAGTAATGCGTTACATTATTGCGTTGCTCCCTAAAAGTTAAAAGTAATGCATTACAAAACATTGCATTACTAAATAAAAAGTAACTCATTACGTTACTTACTTACTTACTACTGAAAAGTAATGTCACAATATTGCATTACTCCCTAAAAAAGTAACTAATTACGTTACTTATTCACTTTTCATGAAAAGTAATGTGTTACAATATTGCATTACTCCCTAAAAAGTAACTCATTACGTTAATTAGTTACTTTCTATGTAAAGTAATGCGTTACATTATTGCGTTACTCCCTAAAAAAGTTAAAAGTAATGCATTACAAAACATTGCATTACTAAATAAAAAGTAACTCATTACGTTACTTACTTTTTATGAAAAGTAATGTTACAATATTTCATTACTCCCGAAAAAATAACTAATTACGTTACTTATTCACTTTTTATGAAAAGTAATGTCACAATATTGCATTACTCCCGAAAAAAGTAACTAATTACGTTACTTATTCACTTTTTATGAAAAGTAATGTGTTACAATATTGCATTACTCTCTTAAAAAGTAACTAATTGCATAACGTAGCTACTTTTTTTGGAAAGTAATGTATTACATTATTCATAAACCATGGTATTCATAAACCATGGTATTTACATAATAAAAAATAAAATAAAAAAAAAACATTTTCTGTAAGTGGCAGAAACTATGGTCACCATGGTGATATTCTGACGTTTAAACAAGTAATGCATTACAATATTGTGGTACTGCCTAAAAAGTAACTAATTACATTACTTAATTACTTTTTATGGATTGTAATGCAATATAATATTGTGTTACTCCCTAAAAATGTAAGTATGTTATTTAGTTACTTTTTGTGGAAAGTAAGTCATTAAAATATTGTACTCCCTAAAAAGGTATTACTCAGTTGCTTTTTATTGCAAATAATGCGTTACCATATTGCGTTATTCCCTAAAAAGTAACTCATTACGTTACTTTTTATGAAAAGTAATGCATTGCAAAATTGCATTGATCCCTAAAAATGAACTAATTACATTACTTACTTTTTATGAAAACTAATACGTTGCAAAATTATTAACTCTTTTATGTTACGAAGTTACTTTTTATGGAAAGTAATGTGAGTTATAAATATTGCGTTACTCCCTAAAAGGTAACTTATTACGTTACATCATTTTTATTAAATTAATGCATTGCAATATTGCTTTACTCTAAAAAAAACATTTAACAAATTACGTTACTTAGTTACTTTCT
The DNA here is from genome assembly GCF_049309525.1 of Garra rufa. Classification (NCBI taxonomy): domain Eukaryota; kingdom Metazoa; phylum Chordata; class Actinopteri; order Cypriniformes; family Cyprinidae; genus Garra; species Garra rufa. The sequence continues at coordinate 41,744,017 of NC_133378.1, forward strand.
ATGTAATGCGTTACATTATGTTACTCCCTAAAAAAGTAACTAATTGCGTTAGTTATTTTTTATTGAAAGTAATACATTACAATATTATGTTAGTCCCTAAAAAGTAACTTATTGCACTACTTAGTTACATTTTATGGATAGTAATGCATTACAATATTGTATTACTCCCTAAAAAGTAACTTATTACATAGTTATTTTTTATGGAAAGTAATGCATTACAATATTGCATTACTACCTAAAAAAGTAACTAATAACATTACTTATTTACTTTTTATGAAAAGTAATGTGTTACAATATTGCGTTACTCCCTAAAAAAGTAATTAATTACGTTACTTATTATGGAAAGTAACGCATTACAATATTGTTACACCCTAAAAAGTAATTCATTATGTTGATTTGTTACTTTCTATGTAAAGTAATGTGTTACAATATTGTGTTACTCCCTAAAAAGTAACTAATTATGTTACTTATTTACGTTTAATAGAAATTAATGTTACAATATTGTATTACTCCCTAAAAAAGTAACTAATTGCATAACTTTTTATGTAATGTATTACATTATTGCGTTACTCCCTAAAGAAGTAAATTATTATTTTACTTATTTACTTTTTATGGAAAGTAATGTTACAATATTGTGTTACTCCCTAAAAAGTAACTAATTATGTCACTTACTTTTTATAGAAAGTAATGTGCTGCAATATATACTCCCTAAATAGTAACGAATTACATTACTTGGCTACTTTTTATGGAAAGTAATGCCTTACAGTTTAGCTGCATTTGTTCAGGTTTCTATAACACAGTGATACAGATGACTGTATTCATAAACCATGGTATTTACATAGTACAAAAAAAAAAAAACATTTACTCTAAGTGGCAGAATCTATGGTCACCATGGTGATATTCTGACACGTCTGTCAAGCGGAAGTTGTATTAGCAGACAAAAACATAGCGGTACCCGATAAAAAAGCCGGATCCAGCGGTCCACACAGAGTCCAACATACGGACAATGCTGATGTTCAGTTTCTTTTAACAGTTCATATGATGATAAAATCATGTTTAATGGCATTATAGTTTATCTTCTGTAATCCGCTTCAGTGAAAAAAAACCCTCGAGTGTCGAACAGCGAAACTTCCTCTCTTGTAAAAGGCGCTTATTAGTCTGAATTAGACTTGAATTACAGCTCTTTAATTCATCTGTTTTTATCTATATGTAGTGTCATTGTTATTATTATCCGTTTATAGAGCAAGCGGCAGATCACGACTAACAGCACCGAGCGCAGATACAAGTCAGATAAATAAATAAACACGAATAATCCCGAACAGAAGCCGAGTAAACACGAACGCGGCCGCTTATTGTCGGTAAAGCAGAAACATATTTACTCAAAGAATTGACTCACTGTAATCCTACTGCTCCGCTCTAACATCACCGACATCCGCTGCATTTCCGCCTTCTGTGCGTGCACGCGTGCGCGTGCATGTGCGCGCGCGTCAAAAGCATTAAAATTAGCTATTGTTATTACTCTGCATTATCACGCTCTGAAATATACTATTTCGTTTCATATGCATTGTGTATGCATGCGTGTGTTACATTTTATATTAGCATTATTTAATTATAGTATATAAGTTATACATTATAGAAATATATTGCAGAAATAACATATGCCATGTTATATTGTATTACATATGCACATATGCCATAACAATATTGTATTAGGCTACTCCTTAAAAAAAGTAACTAATTGCATATCTTACTTTTTATGGAAAGTAATGCATTACATTATTGCGTTACTCCCGAAAAAAGTAACTGATTACGTTACTTGTTTAGGCTACTTCGCCTTCTGTGCGCGCACACACGTGCGCATGCATGTATGCACATATGCCATATAATATGGCACATTCTTAAACTCAACATAATACGTATTAAATCAATAATATAGTATATTAGAAATCATGTAAAGGATGGTAAACAAAATAATTATAATATATACTTTTGTAAACGTTTGCGGATGTGACTGCAGAATGTTCAAGTAGAAATGTGAACTGTGTCCCTGTTTGTTGATTTTTGTTATTTTGTATGCATATGCATGCATACTACAGTTGGAAGTGTAGTTAAACCACTAAATGTTCAATGAAAACAAGACATGTTTTCATCTGTGAATGCAAAAAAAATATTTAGATGTTTAGATTCAGGTGTTCAATCACAATCATTTCCAGGTTATTGCAGAGTTGTATTTCTACCACTAGATGGAGACACGTTAACACTTTTAAACCTACTATTGCTACATGTGAGCCTGGACCACAAAAACCACTCAAAAGGGTAAATTTATCTGAAATCTGAATAAATAAGCTTTCCATTGATGTATAGTTTGTTAGGATAGCACAATATTTAGATGAGATACTATTTGAAAATATAGAATCTGAGGATGCAAAAAAAAAGTCAAAATTTTGAGAAAATCACCTTTAAAGTTGTAAGTTCTTAGCAATGCATATTACCAATCAAAAATTAAGTTTTGATATATTTACAGTAGGAAATTTACAAAATATCTTCATGGAACATGATCTTTGCTTAATATCATAATGATTTTTGGCATAAAGGAAAACTCAATCATTTTAACCCAATCCAATAATACAATGTGCTACTTAAGGCTGGTTTTGTGGTCCAGGGTCACATATATCCACACCTAAGCACTATATAGTGTATACACTCTAAATTACTAGACAGCTAACACTGTAGCTATCTATAACTACCAATAACAGCATAACCAGCTCAATTAATTTGCAATAATTTGTCTTTTTAAGAGACTTATCTTTACAATTTAGGAAACAACTTAAACTGTTGAATTGCTGATGTTATATTTACACCAGTAATAGTTCAAACACATGTGAATATGTAAATGCATCTGAACTGTGTTCGTGTCCAGGTGAAGGACGCATGTGCAAACCCTTCATCATCTTCATCCTTCAGTCTGAATCTCATTAGAGTCTCTCAACCTGCAGAGCATCACATCAGCGTCTGCATCCACACAAGCCCTTCGACATGAGAATTTACTGCATCTGCATGGTAACAATTTATGAATATTTGCTGCATGAATGTGAAGAAGTAAAGAAGTAGTTTGAAGTGAATTACAGATGAGCTGCTGAGTAATGTGTGTGTTTTTTGTTGTGGTTTCAGGTGTGTTTTGTGTTGTGTGTGTTTGGATGGCATGATCTGGATAACAGTGAATATGACTGTTGGCCGCTCGACAAACCAGATGAACTCAACATGATCGACTGCGGAGGTGCGTCTCACACGCTCAACAAAAATCTATAGGATTACTTTGAAACTATTTCTTTAAGCTAATTGCTAGTACATTTCAGAAATAACTGCAAAAAATGGCAAATAACACTAAATTATGAATTAGTTTTTTGTAAAATGTAGTCTTTGATTTATTTTTAATTTTAAAGAAATCTGAGAAACTTCTGTTATTTACTGTATATAACATAAGAGGAGTCTTAAAATTAATAATGTAATATATTTTAATTAATAAATATTCTAGTATAATAACGTAAAATTAGATAAATGTTATTTTGTAACAAAAATTGTTTCATATTGTAATGCAGTACTGATTGCATTCATTTTTGACTATTGATAAATGGATAATGATTATGTTCTGCAGCTTTGATTCATTATTATTATAATCGATGTTAAAAACGTTTTTTGCTGCTTCATATTTTTGTGGAAACCGTGATACATTTTATTATTTTTTTTTTAGAATTAAATAAAAACAAATAAAAAGAACAGTATTTATTTGGAATATAAATTTTTACTGTCACTTTTGATACATTTAATGTGTCCTTATTGAATAAAAGCATTCTTTTTTTTCTTTTTTTTTATCATAATCCAAACTTTTGAAAATATTGTGCAGGTGCGTCTCACACGCTCAACAAAAATCTGATATAGGATTTACTTTGAAACTATTTCTTTAAGCAGAAATTGCTAGTACATTTCAGAAATAATTGCAAAGGAACGGCAAATAACACACTGAATTAAACTAAATTGTTTTGTAAAATGAAGTCTTGTAATCTTTATTTTATTTTTAACTTTGAAGAAATCTAAGAAACTTCAGTTATTTGCTGTATATAACATAAGAGGAGTCTTAAAATTAAGAATGTAATATAGTTTGATAAATAGATATTCTGGTATAATAAGTTAAAATAAATGTTCTTTTGTAACAAAAATAGTTTGATATTGTATTGCATTACTGATTGCATTCATTTTTGACTATTGATCAATGGATAATGATCATGTCCTGCAGCTTTGATTCATTATTATTATAATTGATGTTGAAAACGTTTTTTGCTGCTTGACTGTGATACATTTTATTTTTTTAGAATTCTTGGGAAAATAAAAACAAATAAAAAGAACAGTATTTATTTGGAATAGAAATCTTTACTGTCACTTTTGATACATTTAATCTGTCCTTATTGAATAAAAGCATTCTTTTTTATCATAGTTCAAACTTTTGAAAATATTGGGCAGCACAACTGTTTTCAACATTGGTAATATGAGAAATGTTTCTTGAGCAATCAGCAAATTTGAATGATTTCTAAAAGATTATGTGACGCTGAAGACTGGAGTAATGATGAAACAATTTTTTACGCAGAAATTGCAAGTAAGTATGCAGTTTCTTTGTTTTAATTGCAAAGAAACAGCATATAACATTGAATTAAACACAAAATTATGAAGTACTTTTTTGTAAAATGTACTCTTGTAATCTTTGTTTTATCTTTAACTTTGAAGAAATCTGAGAAACTTTAGTGATTTGCTGTATATAACATTAGAGGAATCTTAAAATTAAGATAAATAAATGATAAATGATAAATAAATATTCTGGTATAATAACTTAAAACTTGATAAATGTTCTTTTGTAAGAAAATTTGTTTCATATTGTAATGCATTACTGATTGCATAAAATTTTGACCAATTTTTTTTCTGCTTCATATTTTTGTGGAAACTGTGATACATTTTATTTATTTATTTTAGAATTATTGGGAAAATAATAACAAATAAAAAGAACAGTATTTATTTTTTAAATAGAAATCTTTAATGTCACTTTTGATACAGTGAATGTGTCCTTGAATAAAAGCATGAATAAAAGCATTCTTTTTGTTTGTTTGTTTGTTTGTTTGTTTGTTTGTTTGTTTGTTTGTTTGTTTGTTTATATATAATTATTATCACCAAACTATAGACCAGAATGATTATATGAGAAATGTTTCTTGCGCAATCAGCAAATCAAATGATTGAAGATTATGTGATGCTAAAGACTGTAGTAATGATGCTAAAAATACAGCTTTGATCACAGGAATAAATTAAAATTTAATATACATTCACATAGAAAACAATATTTTCAATATTTAAAAATATTTCACATTTTTACTGTATTTTTGATCAAATAAATGCAGACTTGCTGAACAGAAGAGACCTTTTACAAAGAAAGAAAGAAATCCTAATCCAGTGTGTGCTTTGTGTGCGTGTGCAGGTCTAGAGATGGCGTGGGTCCTGCGTCCCCCAGAGAAGGTTTTGAGCGGTGAGGATTTCAATGTCATTTACTCGGTGACCGTCAGAGATGAGTTTTACCAGTGGGCCATCGACAATGACGTCTTCATACACCGGTATCATAATCTCATATCTATAGATATATGTACAAATAAGGTATTATCTAATTATATAAGCAGTAATATGCATATGTTTCCTGGACTGATATCTGAATCCAGTTAGATTTTTTTGTTATTGTTGTCATTTTAGAGTTTAGAGGTTTTTTTTTTTTACATTTTCATCATTTTTAGAAGTAAAATCTTGTATAAATCAGTGTGGATGAAATATGAACAAACCTTCATAATATAGAGATGAATAAAACTGTAATGTAACGTAAGTATGCTAAAGTGGAGGAATAAATTCAAAACCTTTAAAAATATGCACTTTCACAATAATATTAGGAATAAAATATTGTATAAATCATTTTAAATGAAATATGTACAAACCCTTCAGTAAAAACCTTCAGAATATAGAGAGGAATAAAACTTTTAAGTTTTGGTGTATGTAAGTAATGCTGAAGTGGAGAAACAAACGCACAACCTTCAAAGATACACATTTTTGGCATATTTTTAATAATAAAATGTTGTATAAATCAGTTTGAATTAAATATGAACAAACCCCTCAGTAAAAACCTTCAGACTATAGAGAGGAATAAAACTGTAAGTTTTGGTGTATATAAGTAATGCTGAAGTGGAGAAACAAACGCACAACCTTCAAAGATAGACATTTTTGGCATACAGTATTTTTAATAATAAAATGTTGTATAAATCAGTTTGAATTAAATATGAACGAACCTTTCAGTAAAAACCTTCAGAATATAGAGAGGAATACAACTGTAAGTTCTAGTGTTTGTAAGTAATGGGGAATTGGAAAAACAAATGCGCAGCCTTTAAAAATGTGCACTTTCATAATATTTTTAAGAATAAAATGCATAAATCAGTGTGAATGAAATATGAACAAACCCTTCAGTAAAAACCTTCAGACTATGGAGAGGAATAAAACTGTAAGTTATGGTGTTTGTAAGTAATGGGGAATTGGAAAAACAAATGCGCAGCCTTTAAAAATGTGCACTTTCATAATATTTTTAAGAATAAAATGCATAAATCAGTGTGAATGAAATATGAACAAACCCTTCAGTAAAAACCTTCAGACTATAGAGAGGAATAAAACTGTAAGTTTTGGTGTATATAAGTGCTGCTGAAGTGGAGAAAAAACTCACAGCCTTTAAAGATACACATTTTTGCCATGTTTTTAGGAATAAAATGTTGTATAAATCAGTGTGAATGAAATATGAACAAACCCTTCAGTAAAAACCTTCAGACTATAGAGAGGAATAAAACTGTAAGTTATGGTGTTTGTAAGTGCTGCTGAAGTGGAGAAAAAACTCACAGCCTTTAAAGATATGCATTTTTGCCATATTTTTAGGAATAAAATGTTGTATAAATCAGTGTGAATGAAATATGAACAAACCCCTCAGTAAAAACCTTCAGATTATAGAGAGGAATAAAACTGTAAGTTTTGGTGTATATAAGTAATGCTGAAGTGGAGAAACAAACGCACAACCTTCAAAGATAGACATTTTTGGCATATTTTTAATAATAAAATGTTGTATAAATCAGTTTGAATTAAATATGAACAAACCTTTCAGTAAAAACCTTCAGAAATAGAGAGGAATACAACTGTAAGTTCTAGTGTTTGTAAGTAATGGGGAATTGGAAAAACAAATGCGCAGCCTTTAAAAATGTGCACTTTCATAATATTTTTAAGAATAAAATGCATAAATCAGTGTGAATGAAATATGAACAAACCCCTCTGTAAAAACCTTTAGTATATAGAGAGGAATAAAACTGTAAGTTATGGTGTTTGTAAGTGCTGCTGAAGTGAAGATAAAACTCACAGCCTTTAAAGATATCCATTTTTGCCATGTTTTTAGGAATAAAATGTTGTATAAATCAGTGTGAATGAAATATGAACAAACCCCTCAGTAAAAACCTTCAGACTATAGAGAGGAATAAAACTGTAAGTTATGGTGTTTGTAAGTGCTGCTGAAGTGGAGAAAAAACTCACAGCCATTTAAAGATATGCATTTTTGCCATGTTTTTAGGAATAAAATGTTGTATAAATCAGTGTGAATGAAATATGAACAAACCCCTCAGTAAAAATCTTCAGACTATAGAGAGGAATAAAACTGTAAGTTCTGGTGTTTGTAAGTGCTGCTGAAGTGAAGATAAAACTCACAGCCTTTAAAGATATCCATTTTTGCCTTGTTTTTAGGAATAAAATGTTGTATAAATCAATGTGAATGAAATATGAACAAACCCCTCAGTAAAAATCTTCAGACTATAGAGAGGAATAAAACTGTAAGTTTTGGTGTATATAAGTAATGCTGAAGTGGAGAAACAAACGCACAACCTTCAAAGATAGACATTTTTGGCATATTTTTAATAATAAAATGTTGTATAAATCAGTTTGAATTAAATATGAACAAACCTTTCAGTAAAAACCTTCAGAAATAGAGAGGAATACAACTGTAAGTTCTAGTGTTTGTAAGTAATGGGGAATTGGAAAAACAAATGCGCAGCCTTTAAAAATGTGCACTTTCATAATATTTTTAAGAATAAAATGCATAAATCAGTGTGAATGAAATATGAACAAACCCCTCTGTAAAAACCTTTAGTATATAGAGAGGAATAAAACTGTAAGTTCTGGTGTTTGTAAGTGCTGCTGAAGTGGAGAAAAAACTCACAGCCTTTAAAGATACCCATTTTTGCAATGTTTTTAGGAATAAAATGTTGTATAAATCAATGTGAATGAAATATGAACAAACCCTTCAGTAAAAACCTTCAGACTATAGAGAGGAATAAAACTGTAAGTTATGGTGTTTGTAAGTGCTGCTGAAGTGGAGAAAAAACTCACAGCCTTTAAAGATATGCATTTTTGCCATGTTTTTAGGAATAAAATGTTGTATAAATCAGTGTGAATGAAATATGAACAAACCCCTCAGTAAAAATCTTCAGACTATAGAGAGGAATAAAACTGTAAGTTTTGGTGTATATAAGTAATGCTGAAGTGGAGAAACAAACGCACAACCTTCAAAGATAGACATTTTTGGCATATTTTTAATAATAAAATGTTGTATAAATCAGTTTGAATTAAATATGAACAAACCTTTCAGTAAAAACCTTCAGAAATAGAGAGGAATACAACTGTAAGTTCTAGTGTTTGTAAGTAATGGGGAATTGGAAAAACAAATGCGCAGCCTTTAAAAATATGCACTTTCATAATATTTTTAAGAATAAAATGCATAAATCAGTGTGAATGAAATATGAACAAACCCCTCTGTAAAAACCTTTAGTATATAGAGAGGAATAAAACTGTAAGTTCTGGTGTTTGTAAGTGCTGCTGAAGTGAAGATAAAACTCACAGCCTTTAAAGATATCCATTTTTGCCATGTTTTTAGGAATAAAATGTTGTATAAATCAATGTGAATGAAATATGAATAAAGCTTAATAAAGCTGATAGTTGATAAGGCGCAAATTAAGTTAAGAAACATGAGCTCACATCTTGACGTTTAGCTGTTTTAAAGGTAGTTTTGTCTTTTTTAATCATGTTGCAATATGAAAGCATGCTAACTCTGTCCCAGCCTGCTTGAGAATCACTGAAAAAAGTGTTTATTGATGAATTGATATCCATCAGGTCCATCAAAGATCCAGCTGAAGCCAGACGCTTCTGTGAAGAGCATGAATGTCCCACTGACTGGAAGGATGCGAATGGAGAAAACTGCTGCATCCATCATGCCAACATCCACTCCTGCCCCATGGGATTCATGGTATGAAAACATAAATAAAGCTGATGAATAAAGATGAAGAAGCAGGTTGAGTACACCTCACTGTCAATGCGGTTTGTGTTGGTTCTGTAGAAACAGGCGGAGGAGAGAATCTGTGGCCCCTGGATCCCAGACGACGGCCGGATATTCACTCACACCATCTCCACTTCTGGAAAAATGACCCAGACCAACTGGAGTGCCAAGGTGCTTTTTCGCACACACGCACGCACGCACGCACCATAGGCGTAATGGTTTTCATACTATACAAACCGTATTTTCTATGGCCCTACACCTAAACCTAGCCCTCACAGGAGATTGTGCACACTTTTACTTACTCAAAAAAACTCATTGTGCATGATTTATAAGCCTTGTTTCCTCATGGGGACCTAAGAAATGTCCCCACAAGGTCAAAATTTACTGGTATTACTATCATTGTGGGACATTTGGTCCCCATAACGTGATGAATACCAGGTGTACACACACACACACACACACACACACACACACACACACACACACACACACACACTGGTTTACATGTTTTATGGGGACATTCCATAGGCGTAATGGTTTTTATACTGTACAAACCGTATTTTCTATCACCCTATAACCCTACACCTAAACCTAGCCCTCACAGGAGATAGTGCAAACTTTTACTTCCTCAAAAAAACTCATTGTGCATGATTTATAAGCCTGTTTCCTCATGGGGACCTGAGAAATGTCCCCACAAGGTCAAAATTTACTGGTATTCCTATCCTTGTGGGGACATTTGGTCCCCATAACGTGATGAATACCAGGTACACACACACACACACACACACACACACACACACACGTTTCCTGCTGTAAGTCAGTGTTGTGATCTCTGAAGTCTCTGTGTTCAGGTGATGTTGTTTCACGAGGGATTGACGTCTCTCATCGCTCACATCCGTGTGGGAAACATGCAGGTCGCACTGGAGGCCAAGAGCACCGTCCTTCCCGCTATCAGTACTGTATCTGTGTGTGCTTTACGTAGTGTTGAATCTACACTACTGTTCAAGGTTATTTTTGTAAATAAAAAAACTAAGACGAAAATGATTGATCAGAAAACATTTTCGTAAACTGAAATAAAATAAAAACATCAAAATAAATGAAAAACTAAAACGAAACGAGACTAACAGCACCCGCATTAAATCTAGGTTACTGCATCAGTTTTAGGCAAAGTATTATATTTTTTTAATGTAACAAAAGCAATCAAATCATTATATATACTGTATATTTGTTCATATATTTTCAGTGTGTGGTGACGGTCTGTGTGAGGAAGACGAGAGCTGCTCCACGTGTCCCGCAGACTGCGGAGACTGTCCTCTCAGCTCTGCTGCTCGAGCTGCTATCGCCCTCACCGTCACCACCGTCATCATCAGCTTCGTCATCAGTGCTATGGTGAGCGCACACACACACACACACACACACACACACACACACACACACACATCATATTTTTTCTACTGAATCCTTGGCTCATGCCGAGTCAAATAAAAAAAACTATTTTTTCCGAACTCATCCTAGACTGTTTGTCAAATTTTCACCAAAATTGTCTCAAATCATCTTCTAAGCAAAAAGTTATGGAATTCAAGTTGATAAGTCGAACCGTTCTCGAATTATGCACAAACAAATTCTACGAAAAGCGTGCAAAAATGGATGTGAGCCTCTATCTCCACAATGGTTTGGCGTTTGTATTTATTAATTCGTTTGAATATTAATTAATTTATCTAATTCATTACTTTAAGGTATTTTAATATTTTAATTTATTTGAATATTTGTAACATTTAGTTTATTTAGTATTGTAATTTAGGTAGCATCAATAAACGTTTTTGTTATTTCAAGCAGCAAATTAGTTTGATAGTTTCAGTTTTAGTTAATGATTTTTCATGATTTGTTGACATTTAAGATTTATTATGGTGATTTAAAAATAACTTATGTCAATATTTATATATATATATATATATATATATATGCATATATGATAATATTGTTGGTGTGTGTGTGTACATTTGCAGTGGTTTAAATATCAGAAACAGAAACTCTTATGGGATGAGAGCTGGATCATCGATTTCAATCACATTAAACAAGGTGAGCGTGTGTGCACTGCAAAAAATGCTGTTCTTACTTTGATTTTTTGTCTTGTTTCCAGCCAGAATATCTAAAAAATCTTAAATCAATAAGGATTTTCTAGACAAGTAAAATTATTTTCTTGTTTTCAGAAAAAACAAGTCAAAATTAAGCAAGTTTTTGCCAATGGGGTAAGAAAAAAAAATCTTATTTCAAACAGAAAACATGATTTTTTTTTTTTTTTACCCTGATTTAATTTGCTGTCAAATCACTAGCCAATTTGTCTGGTTACAATTGGTGTATGTTCACTCATTATTTTATTGGGGAAGTTCATGCAAACCAAATCTGTGCAGGTTTAGCGCAAATACTGAACTCGTGAGACATCATGACATTATGGAGTATATTGCAAAAAACAAACAAAACACTCCTACAGAAATACAGGCATTCACAACTATGTGTTGAAGTCTGGTTAGACCAATTTAGTGTGTGTGTGCATTTAGAGTGTGTTCTTTCACTGTATAAATCAGTCTATTAATATACATTAAGAACCATCACGTAATTCAAGATATGGGGCAGAAAATCTATATATTCATATCATTTCATATAGTTATAATATCACACAAAGAGTGCATTCTTTCTTAAAAAAATCTGCATAATTACAAATGTGATATTGATTTTATACAGTTCAATAAAAAGAGACTTGCGTACATTTCAGACACCATATTTACAGCCATAGCACTGTTTTGCGTCTCACAGCAACATGACCGTGTTTCTTTCCTAAATGAATCAACTGTTTAAATGACTTGGTTCAATCGCAATGACTTATTAACAGTGACTTACTGCCACCTACTGGTTTTAATTTAATTTAATTTATAGCATTTTTTATTTTTAAAATAATTTTAAATATCAGTTTTCAACGTTTTAAGTTTAACATATCAATTCATTATTTCTGCATTTGTAACTGCAGGTTAAAGCATTCAATTTCCCTCTGTGCTTCTTTAAACAGTGTGGAAATACATCTAAATGCCAGCTTAGATGCAACTTCTGCAAAGATGAATTTTGTTGATACTGATTTAATTAGTTTGGTAACAGCCGTAATGTATTGTTATTATAATCGACTGATTAAATGTAAGAAGCTCTCTCAAAAGATGATGCACACTTTTAAAAAATGGCTTTATTAACGTAAAAATCAATTTAAACTTATTGAAAAAAAGAATTTCTATCACTGCATTTAGTAGCCATATTGGCTGGTGTGCCAAAGTTCATTTCAATCCCTGACTGTCTATAAAGTCAATAGAAGTCTACGTAATGTCCCCATGTCGATAATTAAATGTGTGCATGTGTGTGTTCAGATTACATTGCTCGGGCGACAATGGGCAGTATCATGAGCGTGCCAGCGGCCAACAGTGACTCCAACGCCAGCTGTGTGACGGGACTAAGTTCCTACACGGGTGTCACCGCGTCACGCAAACAACTCTACACACAGACCGGCATCTAGTGAGTGACACACATAGCATTACATATAAACAGTACATAATCACTCATACACACATTCTCACACACCACTGTTGAAAAGTTTGGTGTTGGAAGATTTATATATACTGTGTGTATATATAGTCAAGCACGAAATTATTCATACCCCTGGCAAATTCTGACTTAAAGTTACTTTTATTCAACCAGCTAGTTTTTTTTTTTTTTTTTTTGGACCGGAAATGACACGGCTTCTCCCAAAAGATAAGAAGACGATGTACAAGAGGCATCATTGTGGAAAAAAATATTACTCATCTTTTATTTACATTTGAACAAAAAGTGGCATGTCCAAAAACATTCATACCCTTTTCAATAATCAATAGAAAAGCCTTTATTGACTATTACAGCAATCAAACGCTTCCTATAATTGCTGAGCAGCTTTCTGCATGTCTCTACTGGCATTTTTGCCGATTCATCTTTAGCGATGATCTCCAACTCTTTCAGGTTGGAGGGTCTCCTTGCCATCACCCTGATCTTTAGCTCCCTCCACAGATTCTCAATTGGATTTAAGTCAGGACTCTGGCTGGGCCACTGCAAACGTTAATGTTTTTGTCTGCTAATCATTTCTTCACCACTTTTGCTGTGTGTTTTGGGTCGTTGTCGTGCTGAAATGTCCACTGGTGCCCAAGGCCAAGTTTCTCTGCAGACCGCCTGATGTTGTTGTTGAGAATTTTGATGTATTGCTCCTTTTTCATGGTGCCGTTTACTGTGATTAGGTTCCCTGGTTCACTGGCTGAAAAACACCCCCAAAACAGTAGGTTCCCACCACCATGCTTGACAGTGGGGATGGTGTTCTTAGGGTTGAAGGCTTCTCCTTTTTACGCTAAATGAAGGCTATATCATTGTGGCCAAAAAATTCAATTTTTGTTTCAACTGACCATAAAACAGGAGACCAGAAGCCCTTTCCTGATTTGTGAGCAGCCACAATGCATAGCCACAGGTCCTCAGTGAGCTCCTTTGTCTTAGCCATGACTGTCCACAAACCAACAGCAGAGAGCTTCTGTTTTTCACCTGCTGAGTTGATTAAAACAGCTGTTCCCAGTGAATCAGGGTAATTAGGATGCTTTAGAACAGCTTGGACTATTTGGAATGGTATAGAACTTTGGATTTTTCCATAGACTGTGACAGTTTGCAAAGGGTATGAATAATTTGGACATGCCACTTTTTGTTCCTTATACAATTTTTCAGGATGATGAATAGAAAGTTCAAAGATCAGCATTTATTTGAAAGAGAAATCTTTGCATTACAAATCACTTTTCATCACTTTAATGTGTCCTTGATCAATGAAAGTATTTATTAATTGTAACTTTTGAAATACAGTGTTTTAAATTCTGTTTGTCTTTTCAGTGATGGACGAACCGTTGCAATCAAGAAAATAAAAACTAAAACATTTTCACTCTCGAAGACGATTCGTCAAGAGGTGAAGCAAGTCAGGTGAGAATGAGACGAATACATCATCGTCCTCCTCCTAATCATGATTATCAGTACGATCCAGATGTTTGTGTTTGTCTTCAGGGAGCTGGATCATACCAACCTCTGTAAGTTCTTTGGAGGTTGTGTGGAGGTTCCCAACGTCGCCATAATAACAGAGTATTGCCCTAAAGGAAGCCTGAATGACGTCCTGCTGAACGACGAGATTCCCTTAAACTGGGGCTTCAGGTTCATACAAACACACACACACACACACACACACACACACACACACACACACACACACACACACACACACACACACACACACAGTGTTTGTTGCAATATCACAGTAAAGGACTGTTATTTTACTATAAATAATATCCACTGCATTTGTGTTTCCTGCTAGCTAACTTTCACATACTGTACATAAACAAAAATCTCTTTTCTTTATTTAAAGTTGATAGACAAGACAAGAACATGAAAACTATCCAAAACTATGTTTATCCTAAAGCAGTTAAAATTGCATTCTCTTAACCATGGTTTTGCTTCACTAACCAGTTAAACGGTGGTATTCATAGTAAAACTGTGGTTTTCAATACGCTAAAAAAGCATGTATACATTCTTTCTTTCTTTTTTTCTTTGTTTTGTTTTTTCAAACTGTACTGCCTTATTGGTTTGATGTTTTCTGCTGTTTAATAAAAAGAAAGAAATCAAACACAGTGATTTGCAATCCATGTTGAGAAGTTCTGATCTGAATCAAATGATTCACAATCTGCACTTAGAACTTCCGATCTGAATCAAATGATTCACGATCCGCGTTTAGAACGTTCGATCTGAATCAAATGATTTGCGATCTGCACTAAGAACTTCCGATCTGAATCAAATGATTCACCATCTGCACTTAGATCTTCCGATCTGAATCAAATGATTCACAATCTGCACTTAGAACTTCCGATCTGAATCAAATGATTCACAATCTGCACTAAGAACTTCCGATCTGAATCAAATGATTCACCATCTGCACTTAGATCTTCCGATCTGAATCAAATGATTCACAATCTGCACTTAGAACTTCCGATCTGAATCAAATGATTCACAATCTGCACTTAGAACTTCCGATCTGAATCAAATGATTCACAATCTGCACTTAGAACTTCCGATCTGAATCAAATGATTCACAATCTGCACTTAGATCTTCCGATATGAATCAAATGATTCATGATCCGCGCTCAGAATGTCTGACCTGAATTAAATAATTTGCGATCCATGCACAGAACTTCTGATTTAAATCAAATGATTCGTGATCCGTGCTCAAAATTCTCAATTTGAATCAAATGATTCACAATCTGCACTTAGAACTTCCGATCTGAATCAAATGATTCACAATCTGCACTTAGAACTTCCGATCTGAATCAAATGATTCACAATCTGCATTTAGAACTTCTGATATGAATCAAATGATTCGTGATCCGTGCTCAAAATTCTCAATTTGAATCAAATGATTCACAATCTGCACTTAGAACTTCCGATCTGAATCAAATGATTCACAATCTGCACTTAGAACTTCCGATCTGAATCAAATGATTCACAATCTGCACTTAGAACTTCCGATCTGAATCAAATGATTCACAATCTGCATTTAGAACTTCTGATATGAATCAAATGATTCACGATCCGCGTTTAGAACGTTCGATCTGAATCAAATGATTTGCGATCTGCACTAAGAACTTCCGATCTGAATCAAATGATTTGCGATCTGCACTAAGAACTTCCGATCTGAATCAAATGATTCGCATTCTGTGCTCAAAAGTCTCAATTTTAATCAAATGATTTACGATCCACACTCAGAATGTCTGATCTGAATTAAATGATTTGCGATCCATGCACAGAACTTCCGATTTAAATCAAATGATTTGTGATCCGTGCTCAAAATTCTCAATTTGAATCAAATGATTCACAATCTGCACTTAGAACTTCCGATCTGAATCAAATGATTCACAATCCATGCTTAAACGTTTGATCTGAATCAAATGATTCGCAATTCGTGCTCAAAAGTCTCGATTTTAATCAAATGATTCACGATCCACGCTCAGAACATTCGATCTGAATCAAATGATTTGCGATCTGCGCTAAGAACTTCCGATCTGAGTCAAATGATTCGCAATCTGTGCTCAAAAGTCTCGATTTTAATCAAATGATTTACGATCCACACTCAGAATGTCTGATCAGAATCAAATGATTTGCGATCCATGCACAGTTTTATTTGCTTCAATTATTCAATTCCCTCTGAAGGTCACAATTAATTTAATTATTGATTTTATGCATAAAATGCCACATCAACTCCAAAACGGTTAATCAGTATAGTATAAACGCATATAACCATAAATAAATTATCATAAAATTGTATAATTGCATTGATTAGATATTGATTTTATAATAAATATTATTAGAAAAACATCACCCTAAAACATACAAGAATAATATGTTAAAATTGTAAATGTTAAATCCAATTTGTAAATAAAAACATAAACTTCAGATATTTAAATACCACAGTAAATATACTGATTAATGGAGTTTCTGTCCATTTGCAGGTTCTCTTTCGCTACAGATATCGCTCGCGGGATGTCGTACCTGCATCAGTTTAAGATCTGCCATGGACGCCTGAAATCGGCCAACTGTGTGATTGATGACCGCTGGGTGTGTAAGATCACAGGTACGTCACACACACACACACAAACACACACACCTGTGCTGAGTAATGCAGGAGAGTCACACCTGTCATTCATTCAGATTACTGTCTGTGGACGTTTCGACGCGAGGACTGCGCTGAGCCGCTCACCACCTACCAGCAGAGACTGAAGGAGGTTTACACACCACCCGAGGCTCAGAACGGCAGCCAGGAGCCCACACTGGCCGGAGATGTCTTCAGGTGAACACATACACACTCACAAACACATCTGACTACCATCGCTCAATGCCACAACATCTGATGCTTATCAGTGTGCCTCATTTGCAGCTATTCAATAATCCTATTGGAGATCGCCACCCGCAATGACCCAGTTCCGGTGAGCTTGTGTGTAAAAGTCTGCATTACTGTGATTCACTTTAAAAACATTTTATGTATTTATTTTTAAAATATATGTCTGTGTATTGTTTTTTTTGTCATTTTTATTTACATTTTTTTGCAAAAATAAGTTTACGTTTTTATGTTTTATTTTATTTATTTCATTTTTTTTTTTTTTTTTTTTACTATAATAGCAAATAATACATTTAAATAATAAATGTATCGTCCAAACACATGGGCTGTCATGATTAGTGATTAATTGTTATTGCTTGTTAAATTTCACAGGTAATTAACTGCTGAAAACCCATCTTTTTCGACACTAACTCAATTAAAAAAAAAAAAAAAAAAAATTCTTCTCCGCTCTTTCCTGATCTTCCCTTTCTAGCCCGTACTCATCTAACAATGCCTGACATATGGTATTTTTGAGCACTTCCTATGTCGATCTGCCTCCTTAGGATGAAACACTTGTTGTATTCCCCAATTGTAAGTCGCTTTGGATAAAAGCGTCTGCAAAATTAATAAATGTAAATGTAAATGTAATTACAAAGAAACAGCAAGAATTAAATTGCATGAAAATAATGGGACATTTTGAAGTAGAAAGACTTACATAATAGTTTACAGTTGCAATCAAAATTATTCAACCCCATTGACCTGCAAGATATTTTGCTGCAGAGAACAACATTTTGTGAAAACAATTCAACAAAAGCATCAGTAAACTATTAAAGAAAGTTACACATTTGAGTAATTCTGAGAACGTAAGTTGATGAATAATGAAAAAAAAAAATCGAATTGGCTCTAAATATTTATGTTCAAAATTATTCAACCCCTGAAAGTAAATTTGGTGTAGAATCTTTTATTCTTTAAAACCAACAATAAACACTGCCTGGAAGTGCTTAGATGCTTCTGTCACCTTTCTGCTGCAATCTTGGGCCATTCCTCCCCTGAAAAAGCTTTCAGATCACTGATAATCTTTGGTTTTTACTTTGCCACGGCTTGCTTCAAATTCAACCATGTATTTTCAATGAGAATTAAATCGGGAAACTGAACAGGCCACTCAAGAACATTCTATGACTGATTCCTAAACCAAGCGTAAGTAGATTTGAACGTATACTTTGGGATGATTGTCCTGCAGGAAAGTCCATTGATTATTAGCTTTAGACTTTGCACAAAAGGCACCACAATGTTTGCCAAAATGGTCTGATACTTCGATAAATCTATGATATCCTTTGTATGGTCATGTTTTCCACTTCCTGCTACAGTAAAACAACCCCATAACAGGACTGACATACTGCTGAGCAAGATTCCTCAACATGAAGACTACACTTGTCTAGTGTTCCTCTTGTACACAGCATTGAAATATTTTTCCTCCTTTCTTTGGGTCATCTTGCAAGTCTTTGGCTGTACATTGCAAGTTTTTCTCAGTTGACCTGATCAAACATTTTATGATATTGTGCTTTTTTGTTCAACAGCCTCAAAGGTTTTCTGGTTCAACACACTTTAATCTGAGGAATACGGCTGCCAGCTGTGTCTCTAGGAACTTGTAATGTCTTAGAAATCTTCATGTAGTTTTAGACTTTCTAATATAGCAAACTATTTCTTCTCAATTGATTTTGTGTGAGCTTTGTTGACGTTACCATATTTGCTACTCCCTATCAGCACATGCATGGGCTAAGAGTATACTATGTGTAACACCCCAAGCTAATTCCATTTTTAAAAGGTTTGTAAAGGCTTAAGACAATTTTGTTCCTTACCATAAAAATAACTGTCTTAAAACAGCAATGGTGAATAGGGTTTGAATAATTCTGACATAGCTGTGTTATTAAAAATTCCTCTAATTCAAAAACATTACATTATATATTGACATTATCACTTTTAATATGCCAGAAAACTGTTGTAGATGCAATTTAGTCCTGGATCTTCAGAAAGAGCAAAAATCATTTGTAAAGTACTGCAGTCTCTGGGGGGGTTGAATAATTTTGATTGCAACTGTATTTTAAATTTGACTTAACTAATTAGGATTTTATCGCATTTATGTGCAACTCTATTTATTTACAACTTTGAAAAAAAACTTTTTTACAGTTTACACTAAAAAAAAATTACAGTCACGAGTATATTTGTAGCATAGCCAAACTGTATGGTTCAAAATTATCGATTTTCTGCCAAAAATTATTAGGATATTAAGTAAAGATCATGTTCCATGAAGATATTTTGTACATTTTCTATCATAAATATATCAAAACTTATTTTTTGATTAGTAATATGCATTGCTAAGAATTTCATTTGGACAACTTTAAAGGCGATTTTCCCAATATTTAGATTTTTTTGCACCCTCAGATTCCAGATTTTCAAATACTTGTATCTCAGCCAAGTATCGTCCTAACAAACCATACATCAATGGAAAGCTTATTTATTCAGCAGGTCCAGGATCACAAATGGTCTTGATGCTATTAAATTTCACAAAAACTACAAAAAAAGACAAGTAACATATTGAATTAAACAAAGAAAGACTGAACTAGTATTTAACTTTAAACTACAATCTTATAAACCTGTTTTAGAAAAATATTTTTTACAGTTCATTAAATGAAGACTTGTAGGTTAAACATTATTATATTATATTATGTTATATTATATTATATTATATTATATTATATTATATTATATTATATTATATTATATGCTGGGCTCCAGTGTGAATGTAAAGTAAAATAATATATAAATAGAATTTTAAAACATTATTTTCACAGACAAATAATTCATTAATTGCAATTACAATTAACCAGTTAACCATCAGCACAAAAATCATTATTGTGATAAGCCTAGGGCTATTTTAGTGTCTTTGAGATACAATTATAATTTACTAATATTTTGAGTCAGATTTCTAAGATGATTTTTTCTATTTTAAGTTAAGTGCTTCAGTTTCGTTTAAACTTTAAATTTGAGTAATTTTGTCATTTTTATTCATTTTAAATATTATTTAAATATATTTAATTATTTAAAAAAAAAATTTTTTTTTTGTTAAATCAAACAAGAATGTTGCTTTTGCAACTAGCTGAAATAAATGTTTATTTTTTTAGTATTTAATTTTTATATTTTATATTCTATTTCACTATTGTTTCTTTTATTTCATGTAACAGTAATGTGTTTTTTCTGTGTGTGTGTGTGAGGTGGAGGACAGCTCTCTGGAGTGCGCCTGGTGTCCTCCGCTGCCGGAGCTGATTTCAGGAAAAGCCGACAGCACCTGCCCCTGTCCTGCTGAATACGCTGAGGTCTGTTAATTGCTCATGAAAACATTCAAATAACACATTGTATTTTATTTAGTGAAAATGAAGCATGTTTTAAGCACCAGTTATACATTGTGGCTTTATCCATTCCTGTTTACACCCTTTAGCTCTTAATGCATCATTTCCCTCTTGAGCATCAGCTTTTGTAGTACAGTGCCTTGCGAAAGTGTTCATACTCCTTTTTTTTTACTACACTTTGAACTGTGGCAAAATCATTTGAATGAGTCTGATTTAGAAAGGCACACACCTCTCAGAAAAGGTCTAACAGCTGAAAATGCAGATCAGAGCAAAAACCAAGATAACTGCCTGCAGAGCTCAGTGACAGACTTGCGTTAAGGCGATGATCTAGAGAAGAGTTCAGAAACAAATCTGCTGCATTGAAGGTTGACAGAAGCATTATCCATAATGGAAGACGACTGGAACAACTAGGACTCTAGAAAATGTCCAAGCTGACAGAGCTTGAGAGGTGAAAAGGTGAGGCAAAGAATGGCAGATAATTGCCAAATGCAGATGTGCAAAGATGCTCACATCAGACCCAAAAACACTTGAGGCTGTAAAGGTGCTTCAACTATGTACTGACATAAGGGTATGAATACTTATGCAATCTACTTATTTCAGTGTTTTACTTTTTAATAAATTTGTAAAATTTGCAAATCTGGTTTTTGCCTTGTCATCATTATGGTGTATGGAGTGTAAATTGATGTGGGGAATTTTTTTTTTAAAGCAGTTTAACATAATGCTGCAACAAAACAAAATGTAAAAAAGTGAATACTTTTGCAAGGCACTGTAGTTGTGTTTGAGTCATCCTTCAATCATCCGTAGTGTGAAAAGATAAAAATCATAGTTACTTCTAGAAAGAGCTCAAATATACAGAAGAAAGCATCAAATGCTGGCATTGAAATCGAAACTGCATCTGATCTCATGAAAATAATGTCTGCAGGTGTTGACGATTCGGCTGTATGAATGTCTTTCCTCCTGTTTTTGCTCTCTCTCTCTCTCTCTCTCTCTCTCTCCTGTTCTTGTCCTCTCACGCTGTCAGCTGATTCGCCGATGCCGTGCTCATAACCCCACCCACCGGCCCGCCTTTGAGCAGATCCGCAAGTTTGTCAACAGAATTAATCCACACAAAGTCAGTCCTGTAGACATGATGATGGAGCTGGTCAGTCCAACACACACACACACACACACACACACACACACACACACACACACACACACACACACACACACACACACAAACAAACACAAACACAAACACACACACACACAACACACACACACACACACACACACACACACACACACACACACACACACACACACACACACACACACACACACACACACACACACACACACACACACACACACACACACACACACACACACACACACACACACACACACACACACACACACACAAACACACACACACACACACACACACACACACACACACACACACACACACACACACACACACACAAAAACACAAACACACACACACACACACACACACACACACACACACACACACACACACACACACACACACACACACAAACACACAACTCTGTAAAGCTATCTTTGTGAGGACATACATTCACACAATGCAATCTCAAGCTCCTTGGGTACTGCCTTATTGGGTCAATAAGTCCTCCCTAAACCTACCCTAACCCTAATCAATACTTTATTTTCAACTTTTTAATTATGTCCTTCATTTTTATTAAAAAATATATGACTTCCCAATATGATATGAGATTTGAAAAGGGAGAAAAAAGTTTACCAGAAGGGTGATTCGAACCCAGAATGGTCACGTCCAAAAGAGTGAAACACGCGATTTATCCTTTGCACCACTTGAGCTGAGGATTAATGGTCATCTTTTGTAGTGTTGACTATCTCAATCACACATTGGTGGGTGGAGTATAAGAAAATGATCTGCCGCCCGCAGTTGATTTTGATATTCTAGGTATTATCAAATTGCCAGAGTTTTGAGAACGCAGCGGACGTGAGGGACTATAATCACTATAATGTGATAAGAGCTCACTCAAGTACTGAGGAGCTGAAGCATTGAGGGCTTTATAAGTACTTAGATTTTAAAATCTATACGATGTTTAATAGGGAGCCAGTGCAGTGTTGACAGAACCGGGCTAATATGCTCATACTTTCTGGTTCTAGTCAGAACTCTTGCTGCTGCATTTTGAACCAGCTGGAGTTTATTAAGCGTGCAGAACAACCACCCAATAAAGCATTACAATAATCTATCCTTGAGGTCATGAATGCATGGATTAGCGTTTCTGCATTTGACATCGACAGCATAGGTTGTAATTTTGATATATGTTTGAGATGAAAAAAAAAATGGTTTTGCAAATGCTAGAAATGTGCCTTTCGAAGGAAAGATTGCTATCGAATAGCACATCTAGGTTTCTAACTGATGATGAAGAACTGACAGAGCAGCCATCTAGTATTAGACTGTGTTTTAGGTTATTACATTTTTCAGAGGTTTTAGGTCCAATAATTAACACTTCTGTTTTTTTCAGAATTTAGCAGTAAGAAGTTACTCATCATCCAGTTTTTTATATCAACTATGCATTCTGTTAGTTTTTCAAATTGGTATGTTTCGCCGGGCCACAAAGAACTATAGAGCCAGTGTTGTTTTTGACAACCATCTTAGATTTAGTCTTAGTCTTAGTCTTTTGGACTAAAATGCTTATTAGTTTTAGTCAAATTTTAGTCACTTCTAAATGTGATAGTTTTGGTCCAATTTTAGTCGACGAAAAGTCAAAAAGGTTTTAGTCTAGTTTTAGTCAAAAAAAAAGGGGAAAAAGTATTTTAACAAATTAATGTAGGTCAGTAAGTATTTTGCTGTTGGGTAGTGTCACTTATAAGTTGTGAAAATAGCAGATCTATAGTTCAACACAATGTGAGCTTCCGGATCGACTATTTTCACCAATAATTACAATAATGAAGGAATGGTTTTAGACATAAAAGACATATATTTGAAATGCACCCATTGGTCCTCTCGCCGTTTGCGACCACCCATCATGGTTAATCGTCTGTCTGAGTGACAACAATGTGACGTGTTGAGCGTAACCAAACAAGGATAGAATGCTAAAACGGCTTGCCATACTAGTATGGAAAATAGTATTTAATGCTAAAACGGCTTGCCATAGCGTCAGATACTTTTTAAGTTGTAATTGGCATGCACAATAAGCAGAAATGTCATGCATTTTAAACGTCTGACGGACCACCCACTAACATTTTCGTCTATTCTCGTCTCGTCAACGAAAACTCACACACGTCTCGTCATGTTTTAGTCATCAACGAGCCATTTTTATCTCGTCATCGTCTCGTTATCGTCATGGAAAAAAGTGGCGTCAATGAAATGATTTCGTCATCGTCATCGTTGACGAAAACAACACTGTATAGAGCTGAGTATCATTAGCTTAACAATGAAAGCTAACACCATGTTTCCTGATGATATCTCCCAAGGGTAACATATAAAGTGTAAAAAGTAATGGCCCTAATACTGACCCTTGAGGTACTCCATACTGCATTCATCATTCATTGCCACCAAGTCTTAAACCCTCAAACAGGCCTTTAAAGGGGTCTTAGAAAGTGAGGACCGGCCAAAATGTCCTCACTTTACAAATTTTCCTTACTCCGATGGTCTACCGGCTCTTACAAAGATAGCTGTACAAGTGCACATATACACACATGCACCTTACAATAATATAAACCTGAGTGTGTATATATGTGTGTAGATGGAGAAGTACAGTAAACATCTGGAGGTTCTCGTCGGTGAACGAACGCAAGATCTGATGCTGGAGAAACAGAAGACTGACAGACTGCTTTACAGTAAACAAACACGCAACACACTTGACACATGACAACTCACTGACAAAATCATAAGGATTTCAGTCATAGTTAGGGACCAGTCCTGAATTATCCTAAAGTCAAGTCACGTCACTTTTTTTATAGCATTTTATACAATAGATTGTTTGCAATCACGTGGTTCTGATGACGCAGGGAATGCAGCTGGAGGGCAGGATTTTTCTCAATATGAATCACTAGCAGAAACTCAAAATGCCTGTTTTGAGTCGTTTATGGAAATTGGTCAAACCTAGAAATTTGTGACCCTGGACCACAAAACCAGTCATAAGGTTCAATTTTACAAAACTGAGATGTATACATCATATGAAAGCTCAATAAATAAGCTTTCTATTGATGTATGGTTTGTTAGGATAGGACAATATTTGGCCGAGATACATCTATTTGAAAACCTGGAATCTGAGGGTGCAAAAAAATCAAAATACTGAGAAAATCACCTTTAAAGTTGTCCAAATTAAGTTCTTAACAATGCATATTACTAATCAAAAATTACATTTTGATATGTTTACAGTAGGAATTTTACAAAAACTCTTCATGGAACATGATCTTTACTTAATTTCCTAATGATTTTTGGCATAAAAGAAAAATCAATCATTTTGACCCATACAATGTATTTTTGGCTATTGCTACAAATATACCCCAGCGACTTCAGACTGGTTTTGTGGTCCAGGGTCATATTTCATTTCATATCGTGTATGAAAATTTGCTGTTCATAAGGAGGAAAATGCCAGAAATTGACTGAAAAACGCAGGGGAAAGTGGCTTGTAAACCTGCGTCTGCGGTCAGGAGAAGAGTCGGATAATGCTTGTGTGTGCGAATGGTTAATAAAAAATATAATAATATTAAGATAAAGACATATATAAATAAATACAGGGTGAGACGGTGAGAATTCGCTAAATCCCACACATAGACACGATGTAAATAAGACACTATATTTGCGATTGATTGCAACGCAACTTTCTGAGATTGTGTTTAACTGAAGTGAGTGACAGTTTTTAGTGATTATGGAAGCGATATTTGCTGGCTTTACGTTCTGCTAACAGGACCCTGTCCAGCAGTAGTTTCAGGAGTGACACATATCCTGCATCCTTCATATAAATGTGGGAATCACTTTCCAAATAGTTTGTTTGCAATCAGGCTTAGTTACTTATTTTATATTCACAGCCTCGATGGCAGGCAACTACTTCAATTTAGTTGAAAAAATCCTCTTCATAACATAATTATTACATCCAACCTATGTTGTGATTTTCTGTTTAAACCTTTCTATTGTGATATAACGTTAGTCTAAAACTGTACACTACAGACTTTCCTCCGTTTTGCTTTTGCAGTTGCTTTTTATTCAAATTCCAAACTGATTATAGCCAGTAAGCAAATAGCACTTCTATGTAGTCACTAAAAAGCTGTCACTCACTTCAATTTCGAAACTACAAATATAATATCTTACATTGTCTATCTGTGCGTTTAGCATTGAGTGAATTCTCACTGCCTCACACTGTATTTATATTTCTTTATTAATATCTTAACATATTATCTTTAGGGCTGTTCGATTCCGATTGGTTCTGGAATCGATTGGATTCGATTCCAGAATTGATTCCTCACTATTGTTTCCGATTCTTTTTCAATTCTTGTTTTTAAGATCGGAGGAAGCTAATTTTGTGATGAATGCAGGATGTAAAGGTCGTAGAAAGTTGCCTTCTCACAATATTAAGCTTCATTTGTTTAAAAAAAAAAAAAAAAAAAAAAAAAAAGTTTTTTTTTTTTTTTTAAATCAGCTCTGACTGATTTTAAATTGTAATTTTGTCTGCATTGCCCATGAAATTAGTCATATCCCACAGCTCAGCAGTGGACATGCATTTATTGCATGAATAAAACAAGACATGACGTGTCTAAAATGACAAAATTAGCAAACTATACACTGAAACAAAATAAACTGAACTTTAACAACAACACTGATATAAGAGCTTGTGGCGTAGCTGTCAATCAGATGCGCTCTCTGCGTTTTCTTTCATTTGCTGATAGAATGGTTGAAAACATGATTTATTTAAAATGTAAATAATATCAAGACCCTCGATCACGTCATGATCTATTCTGTCGTGCAGCGCTCAAAATTGTGGACAACATGAGCCAGTTCCCCCGTAAAAAAACTTGAACTGGCTCATTTAAAAAATCTATCCGAACGATTTTTTTCATGGAAACAAATCAGACTTATAATAACTATTAGCAAGCAAGAGGCAAATTGCATGCAACCTTAAACTCAGACGAGTTTAGAAATGACTCTTTTTCATTGGTGACCGAGAAATGCAGCTTTCATGGGATGCAGCCTTCCGTTTGAGGCACCTAATTATAAGTTTTGCTGAACTGAAAACGGCTCTGAATGAGGAGTCGATTCCCCTTAATGGGATTGATTCCAAACGTTGGAATCGACTCGATTCCCAATGCCTCGAAATCGAGGAATCAATTCTTTTTGGAGTCGATTCCCAGCCCTAGTTATCTTTTCTTAACCATTTGCACACACAAGCATTATCCGACTCTCCTCCTGACCACAGACGGCGGTTTACAAGTCACTTTTTCCTGTGCTTTTCAGTCAATTTCTTGCCATTCCCAACTTATGAACAGCTTATTTTTCATACATGATAAAATATCCTTGTGGTTTCTTGGTTTGACCGATTTTAGCATCCTTAAACAGCACAAAACATAGGCATTTTAAGTATCTGCTAGGGATTCCTATGAAGAAAAATCCCTTCTTGCCCTCCAGCTGCATTTCACGCCACAGCGATGACGTCATGTGCAAACAACCTATACAGACTGATTCATTCCTCAGTAATAAACAGGAAAATCTCAAATCTCATTTTATGTGCCGTTAAATCAGTGTGTGTTTTTCAGGTATGCTGCCTAAACAGGTGGCTGACGACCTGCGACAGGGCAAACCGTTGCAAGCCCAGAGTTACGTCAGCGCCACTGTGTTCTTCAGGTGAACACTCACACAAACACACACTAATAGGTGCCTTCAGGAGGCATGTTTGTCCTGTTTTCTCAGCAAACTTTAATGCAACAGGATTAAAGATCACAGTAAGGTCCCGTTAGTTAACATTAGTGAAAAACTTCATTTAAAAAATGAACATTAGCTGAAAATGTACTCACCCTCAGGCCATGGCCGAAATGGATGAGTTTGGAGAAATGTCATTCCATCACTTGCTCACCAATGGATCCTCTACAGCAGGGGTGCCAGGCCCTGTTTCTACAGATCTATCTACCTGCACACTTTAGTTCCAGCCCTGCTTCAACACAGCTGTCTGTAATTATCAAGTGCTACCTAAGAGATTAATTAGCTGGTTCAGGGATGGGCACCCCTGCTCTACAGTGAATGGGTGCCGTCAGAATGAAGAAACAAAGTCATCCTAATCCTGGATCACTAATGATCTGAAGACTGCATTTAATAGCAAAAGAAAAGCATCATTTCATCACTTGCTCACCAATGGATGTAAATGGGTGCCGTCAGAATGAGTCTCCAAACAGCTGATAAAAAAAACATCACAATAATCCGCAAGTAATCCACACCACTCCAGTCCATCAGTTAACATCTTGAGAAGACAAAAGCTAAAACAAATCCACAAATTCAAGACATTTTTAACTAAATTACAAGTCTGTAATCCATAATAACACTTCCTGCAGTGAAAAAGTCCATCTCCTGTTGTCTCTCACATCAAAATCCAGACAAATATTTGTTTAGAGCTGTTTTGGCTTGTAAACTGTGCTTGATCTCTGCAGATTTCTCTACTGATTCAGACACGGACCACTTGGATTATGGACTCATATTTTAGTTTAAAAAAAGCGTCTTGATGGATTTGTTTCAGCTTTTGTTAACTGATGAACTGGAGTGGTGTGGATTACTTGTGGGTTATTTTGATGTTTTAATCAGCCGTTTTGGAGACTCTTTCTGACGGCACCCATTTACATTGATGAGCAAGTGATGGAATGATGCTTTTCTTTTGCTATTAAATGTCGTCTTCAGATCATTAGTGAGCCAGGATAAGGATGAGTTTGTTTCTTCCTCAGATTTGTGGAAATTCCATCACTTGCTCACCAATGGATGTGAATGGGTGCCGTCAGAAGGAGAGTCCAAACAGCTGATAAAAACTTCACAATTATCAATTATAAGTAAACCACATCACTCCAGTTCATCAGTTAACATCTTGAGAAGACAAAAGCTGAAACAAATCCATCATTAAGACATTTTTAGCTAAATTATGAGTTTGTAATCCATAATAATGCTTCCTGCAGTGAAAAAGTCCATCTCCTGTTGTCTCTCACTTTAAAATCCAGCCACATATTTATTTAGAGCTGTTTTGGACTGTTTGGGCTTGTAAACTGTGCTTGGTCTGCCCAGATTTCTCTCCTGATTCAGACCAGACCACTTTTTCCACTGGAGGAAGTGATATTATGGATTATGAACTCAATGTATTTTAGCTAAAAGTGTCTTAATGATAAATTTGTTTCAGCTTTTGTCTTCTCAAGATGTTAACTGATGGACTGGAGTGGTGTGGATTATCTGTGGATTATTATAATGTTTTTATCAGCCGTTTTGGAGACTCTTTCTGACGGCACCCATTTACATTGGTGAGCAAGTGATGGAATGATGCTTTTCTTTTGCTATTAAATGTCGTCTTCAGATCATTAGTGATCCAGGATTAGGATGAGTTTGTTTCTTCATTAGATTTGTGGAAATGTGTCATTCCATCAGTTGCTCACCAATGGATGTGAATGGGTGCCGTCAGAACGAGAGTCCGAACAGCTGATAAAAACTTTACAATTATCAATTACAAGTAATCCACAACACTCCAGTAAATCAGTTAACATCTTAAGAAGACAAAAGCTGAAACAAATCCTTCATTAAGACGTTGTTTCTTCATTCTGACGGCACCCATTCACTGTAGAGCAGGGGTGCCCATCCCTGAACCAGCTAATTAATCTCTTAGGTAGCACTTGTTTCACCAGACCACTTTTTCACTGGAGGAAGTGATATTATGGATTATGGCCTCAATGTATTTGAGCTAAAAGTGTCTCAATGATGGATTTGTTTCAGCTTTTGTCTTCTCAAGATGTTAACTGATGGACTGGAATGGTGTGGATAATTTGTGGATTATATAATGTCTATATAATCAGCTGTTTGGATTCTCATTCTGATGGCACCCATTCACTGCAAAGGATCCATTGGTGAGCAAGTGATGGAATGACACGTTTCTACAAATCTGATAAAGATATTGTAAAGTGTTGCCAGTTATTTCTCATTTTCTGGACAAACTCAAACTCTCTTTGATTCTATTTACACTATGTATGCTTATCATACTTAGTATTTTATCTTGTTTCTAGTCAAAATATCCAAAAATTCTTAAATTAAGATGCATTTACTAGATTTGCGAAATGACATAAGATATTTAGCAAAATGCACTTAATTTGTTTTATTTTTCCCCCCTACTGAAAACAAGACTAAATACTATATCTTATGTCATTTTGCTTATCTAGTAAATGCATCTTAATTTAAGAACTTTTAGATATTTTGACTAGAAACAAGACAAAAATACTAAGTAAGCCTTTTCCTTCAGTGTTGTTCTTCTCATTTGTCTCTCTTCATATGATTTCCCATCATTTTCTCAGTGATATTGTGGGATTCACGCAGTTGTCCAGCACTAGTACTCCTTACCAGGTGGTTGACTTCCTCAACAAGCTCTACACCACCTTTGACGAGATCATCGACAACTATGATGTTTATAAAGTGGAAACCATCGGTGATGCATGTATGTATAATGTCATTCATTAAGTAGATTGTCTGCATTCAGATTAGTTGAGTTATTTTGTTTGATGTGCATTGTTATTTAGTGTCATTGATATGCTTTTATAATTTTTATATAAGTTTTCACTTTAAATTTGAATAGTTTTGTTGTGTGTTTTACTACTAAACTAAACTACTGGCTATTTTGTATGATTTTGGTGTTAGTGTCTAGTTACAACTATAACTCTGTGTGGTGCAGATATGGTGGTGTCCGGCGTGCCGACAGAAAACGGGATTCTCCACGCGTCTGAAATTGCCAGCATGGCTCTGGACCTGGTGTCTGTCTGCAAGACCTTCAGAATCCCCCACAGACCACAAACCCAACTGCAGATCCGCGCTGGAATACATTCAGGTCCATTAAAGATGCACTTTGTTGTTACCTTAGTATCACTGAGAAAATTAATATTTTGAATAAATGTTTATATTTTAATTTTAGCTAAAGTCTTAGTATTTTTAAAGTGATATTTTCTTAAATATGTGTGTATAGTTTTTTATTCTTGTTTGTTTTTAGTTTATTTGTATTTATTTTAATGTTGCCTTGGCGTCTACCTGAAAGGTTTTTATGTTTTATTTTGTTTCAGTTTTTATGTATTTATTTAGTTCCATTTTGGTTGTTTACAATTGACATGAATATTTAATTCAATAAGCCACTTTACAACAAAAATTCACCCTGCAACAATAGTTTGGGAGAACCTCAACATCCACAAAGATAAAAGTTTTGGTTAAGGTTTTGCAATTTCATCTATCACATAACAAACTCACCGAAGTCCCGAACTGAATCAAATGATTTGTGAATGCGCACCAATCTCCGAATTGAATAAAATAATTCGCAAACACACTACAAAGTCTCAAATTGACTCAAATGATTCGCGAACTGAATCAAATGATTCGCGAACGTGCAACGAAATCCCGAATTGAATCAAATGATTCGCGAACACTCTACGAAGTCCCGAATGGAATTGAATGATTTGCAAACACACACCGAAGTCCCAAAGTGAATCAAATGATTCGCGAACCCACTACAAAGTCCCGAGTTGAATCAAATGATTCGCGAACCCACTACAAAGTCCCGAATTGACTCAAATGATTCGCGAACCCACTACAAAGTCCCGAGTTGAATCAAATGATTCACGATCCCACTACAAAGTCCCGAGTTGAATCAAATGATTCGCGAACCCACTACAAAGTCCCGAGTTGAATCAAATGATTCGCGATCCCACTACAAAGTCCCGAGTTGAATCAAATGATTCGCGAACCCACTACAAAGTCCCGAGTTGAATCAAATGATTTGCGAACCCACTACAAAGTCCCGAGTTGAATCAAATGATTCGCAACCCCCCACTACAAAGTCCCGAGTTGAATCAAATGATTCGCGAACCCACTACAAAGTCCCGAGTTGAATCAAATGATTCGCAACCCCCCACTACAAAGTCTCGAGTTGAATCAAATGATTCGCAAACCCACTACAAAGTCCCGAGTTGAATCAAATGATTCACGAACCCACTACAAAGTCCCGAGTTGAATCAAATGATTCGCAACCCCCACTACAAAGTCTTGAGTTGAATCAAATGATTCACGATCCCACTACAAAGTCCCGAGTTGAATCAAATGATTCACGAACCCACTACAAAGTCCCGAGTTGAATCAAATGATTTGCGAACCCACTACAAAGTCCCGAGTTGAATCAAATGATTCGCAACCCCCCTCTACAAAGTCTCGAGTTGAATCAAATGATTCGCGAACCCACTACAAAGTCCCGAGTTGAATCAAATGATTCGCAACCCCCCACTACAAAGTCCCGAGTTGAATCAAATGATTCGCGAACCCACTACAAAGTCCCGAGTTGAATCAAATGATTCACGATCCCACTACAAAGTCCCGAGTTGAATCAAATGATTCGCGAACCCACTACAAAGTCCCGAGTTGAATCAAATGATTCGCAACCCCCCACTACAAAGTCTCGAGTTGAATCAAATGATTCACGATCCCACTACAAAGTCCCGAGTTGAATCAAATGATTCGCGAACCCACTACAAAGTCCCGAGTTGAATCAAATGATTCGCAACCCCCCACTACAAAGTCTCGAGTTGAATCAAATGATTCGCAACCCCCCACTACAAAGTCCCGAGTTGAATCAAATGATTCACGATCCCACTACAAAGTCCCGAGTTGAATCAAATGATTTGCGAACCCACTACAAAGTCCCGAGTTGAATCAAATGATTCACGATCCCACTACAAAGTCCCGAGTTGAATCAAATGATTCACGATCCCACTACAAAGTCCCGAGTTGAATCAAATGATTCGCGAACCCACTACAAAGTCTCCAGTTGAATCAAATGATTCGCAAACCCACTACAAAGTCCCGAGTTGAATCAAATGATTCGCAAACCCACTACAAAGTCCCGAGTTGAATCAAATGATTCGCAACCCCCCACTACAAAGTCCCGAGTTGAATCAAATGATTCACGATCCCACTACAAAGTCCCGAGTTGAATCAAATGATTTGCGAACCCCCCACTACAAAGTCTCCAGTTGAATCAAATGATTCGCGAACCCACTACAAAGTCCCGAGTTGAATCAAATGATTCGCAAACCCACTACAAAGTCCCGAGTTGAATCAAATGATTCGCAAACCCACTACAAAGTCTCCAGTTGAATCAAATGATTCGCGAACCCACTACAAAGTCCCGAGTTGAATCAAATGATTCGCAAACCCACTACAAAGTCCCGAGTTGAATCAAATGATTCGCGAACCCACTACAAAGTCCCGATTTGAATCAAATGATTCGCAACCCCCCACTACAAAGTCTCGAGTTGAATCAAATGATTTGCGAACCCATTACAAAGTCCCGAGTTGAATCAAATGATTCGCGAACCCACTACAAAGTCCCGAGTTGAATCAAATGATTCGCGAACTGAATCAAATGATTCGCGAATGTGCACAAAGTCCCAAACTGAATCAAATAATTCGCGAACACTTTACAAAGTCCCGAATTGACTCAAATGATTCACGAATTGAATCAAATGATTCGCGAACCCACTACAAAGTCCCGAGTTGACTCAAATGATTCGCGAACACACTACTGTACATGTCCTGAAATGAATCAAATGATTCATGAACCCACTACGAAGTCCCGAACAGAATCAAATGATTCGCAAACACGCACCAAAATCCTGAATTGAATCAAATGATTCACAAACACTCTACAAAGTCCCGAATGGAATTGAATGATTCACAAATGCACACGAAAACCCGAATTGAATCAAATGATTCGCGAACACACTAAAATGTCCCTAATTGACTCAAATGATTGGCAAACTGAATCAAATCATTCGCGATCACACTCAGAAGCCCCAAACTGAATCAAATGATTTGCGAACCGCTTCGATTTGTGAATGCACACCAAACACCCGAATTGATTCAAAAACCCACTATGAAGTCCCGCAGTTTAAATGCAGCTTCAAAGGACAATTCAAAAAATGACAATTTATATACTTTTCGAGTTTTATATACTTGTTCAAGTATGTCAATAAATTCCAATCTTATTTTCTCCTTCAACTTCAAAATCGTCCTACATCGCTGCAGAAGTACCAACCCAGTGTTTACAAAGTGAACACGCAAAGAAGATCAAACGCCCATAAAAATATAAAATATTGATGTAGGAGTTTTTCAACATACCCTAACTATCTTTCATGTTAACATGAAGAAGTGTTATATATTTAAGATGTCTAGTTATAAATATGATTTCAGATGTGTTTAGTTTTGTTGAGTGTGGTCATAGAATGAGTAAACATGTTGATGGTGGGATAACAGTGAACTCACAATTGTGACCAACCATAAAACAAAAAAAACAAAAAAATTTCACACACTTTTCCAAAAAAAAAAAATGTAAAAAATAATTATTGATTATTTCTCAGTGGTTACTAATGACACATCATTTGGATATTTTCATGTCTGGGACAAATGTGGAATTAAATTAGTCATGAATTAAACTTTAAAGATCCTATCCGATGTGTCTGGTTCATTGTGAGATCTTTGTGTGGTTTTATCTTTCTGATGGTTTGTTCAGGTCCAGTGGTCGCAGGAGTTGTGGGAACTAAGATGCCGAGATACTGTCTGTTTGGAGACACGGTGAACACAGCGTCCCGCATGGAGTCCAACAGCGAAGGCAAGAAAGACTAACCTTAGAATGCTGTTGTGAATAGTTTAGTACTGTATGAATAATAGGTTACATAAATATTAAATAGTATGTTGTTACTGTGTGATTGGCATGGGAAATCTTATGCCTTCATTACAGCTTTATATGAAAGGTGACAGGAAAATGTATAAATTACAAAAGTTTGACAGAAATGTACAGAATGATCTAAAACAAGAGTGTGGTTTTCTCCAGAGCGATGTTTTGTTTTCTCGTGATGGTTTAATGGGTTGTTTTGTGTGCAGCACTGAAGATCCAGTGCAGCTCCAGCACATTTTACCTGCTGGAGGAGATCGGCGGATACCTGCTCACCTGCAGAGGAGTCTTACAGGTCAAGGTGAGACATGCTCCTGTTCAACTCACTGACAAACACAACTCCCTGCATCATTTTACAGGATTTAACTGAACATATTTAATAATAATAATAATAATAATAATAATAATAATAATAATAATAATAATAATAATAATAATAATACATTTTAGGACAATATGTAACCAGTTTAAATTTTTTATTTTTTAAGTTTTCTGGATTACATTTTTTTTTTTTAGTTTAAAATTTTCTAGATTTTTTTAAAGGGTAAATTAAATGTTAATCAAAAGTAATCAAAAACCAGGCCCAATTAAATGTAAAAAAAATTCTAAATTTAAATTTGAAATCTATTTTTAAAAATATGAATGAATGAATGAATGAATGAATGAATGAATGAATGAATGAATGAATATGAGTGAATTCAGTCCTCAGAGGAGAAAGAACGACTGCGCGTAAGTGGCTGCTTTAATACTATTTCAGTAGGCGGTCGTTACATTGAGTTGCTGCTAAAAGCACTCTGCCGGTTCTATTTCTATTTATTTACTTATTCGTTCCTATTTACATTGAGTTGCTACTAGAAAAGCACTCTTTCTTCTGTTTTTTGCCTTGCTAGTGTTTTTGATTAAATTGTAGTTTTGATTGCACTTATTAAAATTAAAAACTGAGCAGACGGCCAAGGGAAGCTTTTGTTATTCATATTGTTCCCTTCCTGAGCAATTAAAAGTGCAAAGTTTGTTGCATTTGAGTTTCGATTTGAGCCATTTTGCATGCGTGCGATACATTTGCGGCTGACTGAGCCTAGGAGGCGTCCCTAGCTGTAATCAGTAAAGCATTGTTTGGTTGTGTATTTAACTGCGTCATACCAGCTGAAGCTGAAGCGTCAGCGGAAGGGTTCAGCCTCCTCGCGTGAAGACCAATGAGAGTAAAGACCTGCGACTTTTCCTGGGCGAAACCGACAACGCACTTAAGTACTCCTTTCCTTTATTTCACTCTTCTTTGTGTCCTCCTCTATCATGTGTTTCCAATTCAGGGGTGTCTTCACATCGCTCTAACATCACACGCACACGTCGACACAATCTTTCTAACCTGCGTCCTATCGACACCTCTTCCACTGAACTGTTCTCTTTCACAGTTGGACTCTGGGACTGTCAGTCAGCTGTCAACAAATCTGAATTCATTTTGGCATTTTCTTTGCAATCTGGCCTGAACATCCTAGGTTTGACTGAGACCTGGATTCGTCCAGAAGACTCTGCAACCCCAGCTGCTCTTTCTAATAACTTTTCCTTCTCTCACACCCCTCGTCAGACTGGAAGGGGCGGCGGAACTGGATTGCTCATTTCTAACAACTGGAAATACTCAACTCATTCTCCTCTGTGCAATTATAATTCATTCGAATCTCATTCAATCACTGTAACATCTCCTATCAAATTCCATGTTATGGTAATTTACCGCCCTCCTATTCAACTTGGCATCTTCTTAGAAGAGCTAGATGGGCTGCTGTCCTCATTTCCAGAGGATGGCAGTCCACTTCTAGTCTTTGGGGACTTTAATATTCACCTGGACAAACCCTTTGCTGCAGACTTCCATTCACTCCTAGCTTCATTTGATCCAAAAGGCATAATCACTACATACACTCATAAATCCGGCAACCAACTTGACCTCATTTACACACGCAATTGTATTACAGACAACGTCTCGGTCAAACCCTTACACATCTCTGACCACTTCTTCATTACCCTTAACCTGCATCTTGCCATTTGTGCGCCCCTAACCCCTCTACCTGTTACTTTTAGACGAAACCTACGCTCTCTCTCACCCTCCCACCTTTCTTCCTTAGTGTCCTCCTCTCTTCCCTCTCCAACCCACTTCTCATCCCTGGACACTAATGCAGCAACCGACACCTTATGCTCCACTCTTACCTCTTGTCTAGATGATATATGCCCTCTCTCCTCCAGGCCAGCACGGGCTGCTCCTTCGAACCCTTGGTTATCCAATGTCCTTCGTGAACATCGGTCCAAACTTAGGGCAGCCGAGAGAAAATGGCACAAATCTAAGGATCCATCTGACTTGAGTATGTATCAGTCTCTGCTTTCATCTTTCTCAACCCAAGTACAAACTGCCAAATCTTCATACTTTCACAACAAGATCAACAATGCTCCGGACACACGCAACCTTTTCAAAACTTTTAATTCACTGCTTTGCCCCCCTCCACCACCTCCCACAACTTCTATAACAGCTGATGATTTCGCCACATTCTTTACAGACAAAACTACATCTATCAGTAGTCAGTTCTCAGCTCCACACAAACAGGAACTAAAATTGACCACACTCACGGCTGGAACTCCCCTCTTCTCCTTCTGTCCCCACTCTGAGGCAGAAGTATCCAAACTTCTCCTCTCCAGCCATCCGACGACATGTCCCTTAGATCCTATCCCCTCAAACCTTCTCCAAGCAATCTCTCCTACGATCCTACCAGCGCTCACACACATCATCAACACATCTCTTCTCACAGGCACCTTCCCCAGTACATTTAAGCAGGCCCGAGTAACCCCACTGCTCAAAAGACCTACACTTAACACTTCACTTGTAGACAACTACAGACCTGTCTCTCTCCTTCCATTCATAGCAAAAACTTTCAAACAGCTATCTTTATTTCTCTGACAGAACAATCTACTGGATGCTAACCAGTCAGGGTTCAGGAGTGGCCATTCAACTGAGACTGCGCTACTGTCTGTCACTGAAGCCTTGAGGACTGCAAAAGCTGATTCCAAATCATTTTGCTGGACCTATCTGCAGCTTTTGACACAGTGAATCATCAGATCCTCCTGTCCACCCGCTCATCGCTGGGCATCACAGGGACTTCACTTCGCTGGTTCAAATCCTACCTCTCTGGTAGGTCTTTCAGATTGGCCTGGGGAGGGGAGGTATCCAAAACCCATCAACTGGTCACTGGGGTTCCTCAGGGGTCAGTTCTTGGACCCCTCCTCTTCTCCATATACACTACATCTCTGGGCCCCATCATACAGGCACATGGCTTCTCCTACCATTGCTATGCTGATGACACACAGCTCTATCTTTCATTCAAACCAGATGATACATCAGTAGCTGCACGGATCTCAAGCTGCCTGGCGGATATCTCTGCATGGATGAAAAAACACCATCTACAGCTCAATCTAGCAAAGACTGAGCTCCTTGTCTTTCCTGCCATTCCAAATCTTCAACATGACTTCTCCATCCAGTTAGGTTCATCAACAATTACCCCATCGACTTCGACCAGAAATCTTGGTGTAATCTTTGATGACCAATTGACTTTTAAAGACCACATAGCTAAACCTGCTAGATGTTGCAGGTTTGCATTGCAAAACATCAGAAAGATCAGGTCCTTCCTAACAGAGCATGCTGCACAACTCCTCGTCCAGGCCCTGGTCATTTCCAGGCTGGACTACTTCAATGCTCTTTTAGCCGGTCTTCCAGCATGTACAATCAGGCCTCTACAAATGATTCAGAATGCAGCAGCACGGCTCGTCCTCAATGAGCCCAAAAAGGCCCATGTCACACCTCTCTTCATATCCCTGCACTGGCTACCAGTTACGGCTCGCATCAAATTCAAGACACTGATGCTGGCCTATAGGACAGCCACCGGCTCATCACCAGCCTACCTCCATTCACTACTACACATCTACACTCCTTCCAGAAGACAGATCCTCTAGTGAAAGACGCCTTATTGTACCACCACAGAGAAGCATTAAATCACTTTCCAGAACATTCTCGTTCACTGTTCCTGCTTGGTGGAATGATCTTGCCACCGCTATCTGGAATGCAGACTCCTTAACAGTTTTCTAGCGACTGCTGAAAACCCATCTTTTTCGACACTATTTGACTCAATAAAAAAAAATAAAATAAAAATATTCTCCTCTCTTTCTTGATCCTCCCTTTCTAGCCAGTACTCATCTAACTTTGCCTGATATATGGTATTTTTGAGCACTTCGTATGTTGAACAGCCTCTTTAGGATGAATCGCTTGTTGTAATCCCAATTGTAAATCGCTTTGGATAAAAGCGTCTGCTAAATGAATAAATGTAAATGTAAAAAAGGTCAAAATATTTAGGTCAAAATGATCCGAACATGGAAAAAATTGTAATGGCTATATTTCATAAAATATATATTTAATTTTTAAAAATTACATGTATTTTGAGGGTCTTAAAGCATTTGCAGAGTTTCATTCCCTTACTAAAAACTTTTTTGGGGGTATTTTTTTCGGGTCAAAACGGACCTGAATGCTTCACGTCTCGAGGGATAATCATGCTAATACTTTGCTAAAATAACCTAATTAAATCACACCTGAAACTGTAATCTAGTGTCTGGACTGTGTTGTTGTGTGTTTCTCAGGGTAAAGGTGACATGGTGACATACTGGCTGGAAGGCAAGCATTCTGCAGCTCCTGCCAAAGACGTGAAGAAACCCGTAACGCTGCAGGAGAGCGAGAGACCCGCGACCGTCCCGGACACACACACAGACGATTACTCCAGCATCCCAGGAGTCCTCAGCGGCTCCGACAGCTCCGATCTGCTCTGTGACCCCATCTGACGCCCGTATAGAGTCACAGGTGTGTGTTTACCATGAGAAAACAGCTTCAAAAAGAACTTTAGTTTAGCTGCTGTTTATTTAGGATGTCAAATACTGACTTTGATTGTTACTTTAGCTGTGTTTTTCTGTATGTTTGATCAGTCAGTGCTTGTAGCATCAGAGTAACAGCAACAGAGATGATAATCGTAAATACTGGACTACTGATTATATATATTTATTAATAAAAAAAATAAAAACAAATGCATTTGACGTGCTCATATGCCACTTGTTTTTTCTCTAAACTAAGTTTTTTAAAGAAATGAATACTGTTATTCATCAGGGTAGCATTTAATGACGGTAAAGACATTTATAATGTCACAAAAGATTTCTGTTTGAAATAAATGCTGTTCTTTTGAACTTTCTATTCATCTGTGAATCCTGAAAAATAATCATCTATGATGGTTTCCACAAAAATTTTGGTCAGCACAACTGTTTTCTATGAAAGCCCGTTTCTGCCACAAAATAAAAACTAAAAAAAGGTAATTGCGACTTGTCATCTCACAATTTGGACTGTCTTTCTCAGAACTGTGATATATAAATGCATAATTGCAAGAAAAATGGTCAGAATGGTGAGATATAAACTGGCAATTCAGACTTTTTTTCTCCCAATTTTGAGTTTGTGTCCTGCAATTCTGATTTTACATCTCGCTATTCTTTTTTTCTCAGTGCTGTGTGACATAAATGCTCAATTGTAAGATATAAAGTCAGAATTGCTAAATATAAAATCAGAAATGCAGGATATAAACTCACAATTCTGACTTTTTTTCTCAGAAGTGTGAGATATAAACGCGTAATTGCAAGTTATAAAGTCAGAATTGCAGGATATAAATGCACAATTTCGAGAAATGAAGTCAGAATTGTGAGATATAAATTTGCAATTCAGACTTATTTTTCCTTGCAATTCTGACTTTTTTCTCACAATTGCGAGTTTATATTACACAATTCTGATTTTACATCTTGCTATTCTGACTTTTTTTCTCAGAACTGTGAGATATAAATGCACAATTGTGGGATATAAAGTCAGAATTGCAGGATATAAACTCATAGTTGCAATAAATAAAGTCAGAATTGCGAGATATAAACATGCTATTCTGACTTTTTTCTCACAATTGCGAGTTTATATCCTGCAATTCTGACTTTATATCTTGCTATTCTGACTTTTTTCTCGCAATTATGAGTTATAAAGTCCAGTTCTGAGGAGAAAAAACGACTATAGCTGCTTTTCCATTACCTCTTGAATTGTGCAGAATGAAATTGCGAATTGAAAATATGTCTGACTGAAAAGCGTAAATTGCGCAAAAACTCCCATATATCGCAAAAAAGTTTTTACGCTCACATGAGGTGGTTTTTCAGGCAGTTTGAAAAAGGAATATTTTACAAAACAGCAATGGAAATGTTTTTTTATTTTATTTTTATTTTTATTTTTTTTTTGCATTTACAGGTCACATTCGATTAAATATAGCCAAAATCCCACAAAAATCCATTGCCATGACTTATCACATGAAGAAATTTTTATTTTATTTTTTTGTCGCATAACATTAATGGAAATGCCTCATTTCGCAATACTTTTTAATCGACATTTAGAATATATCGCCAAAGTTTTGCGCAGATCTGTAATGGAAATGCAGCTAGTGAGATAAAAACATACAATTGCAAGTTATAAAGTCAGAATTGCAAAATATAAACTCGCAATTGCAAGAAATAATGTCAGAATTGTGAGATATAAACTTGCGAATATCCTGCGATTCTGATTTTACGTTTCGCAATTCTGACTTTTTTCTCAGAACTGAGTGATATACAGGTGCATCTCAATGAATTAGAAAGTCGTTGAAAAGTTCATTTCAGTAATTCAACTCAAATTGTGAAACTCGTGTATTAAATAAATTCAATGCACACAGACTGAAGTAGTTTAAGTCTTTGGTTGACTATGAATTGCGAGTTTATATCTCACAATTCTGAGAAAGAAGTCCTTTTTTTTTTATTCAGTGGCGGAAACAGGCTTCCATAGATTTTAAAATTGATAATGATCATAAATGTTTCTTGAGCAGCAAATCAGTGTATTAAAATGATTTCTAAAGGATCATGCGACACTGAAGACTGGAGTAATTGCTGACAATTCAGCTTTGAGCACAGAAATAAATTACATTTTAACATAGATTCACATTGAAAACAGCTATTTTAAATTGTA
Organism: Garra rufa; assembly: GCF_049309525.1. Taxonomy (NCBI): domain Eukaryota; kingdom Metazoa; phylum Chordata; class Actinopteri; order Cypriniformes; family Cyprinidae; genus Garra; species Garra rufa. The sequence continues at coordinate 41,785,841 of NC_133378.1, forward strand.
AAAATATTTCAGAATTTTTACTTTTTTTTTTTGGTCAAAAGAACGAAGCCTTGTTGACTAGAAGAGACTTCTTTCAAAAATGAAAAATCTTAGTGACCCTTTTGAACAGTAGTATTAAAATGAATGTAAAATTAAAATTCACGTGTCACTAAAATAACAAATACACAAACATTGCATATTTACACACTCAAGACACACACACACATGACGAGAGATGAACAGAATCTGAGAGTTTGGGCTCAGCTGCTGATCTGAATGAAAAGCTCTTCAGCAAATGTGTTTTTGTGCAAGTGTGTGTTTAATTATCACAGACAGACCGGACGATATCCGTCACTCATGTGTCCACTGCAGCTGATGCACATACACAATATCATAAAGCACAGAGTATATAATGCATGTTTATGCTTTTTATAGTCCAAAAATAAACTTTGACTCAATATAATGTGTGAACCTTTTGTTTACAGATCTGTGGTATTAAATCAGTGATGGTGATAAACATCATACACAGAGCTCAGCACTACAGGTGCAGCCACCAAAACACACACACACACACACACACACACACACACACACACACACACACACTGATTGTAAATGTGAAAGAGACGAGAGGCTTTCTGTGATGAGAGGAATAATCAGGCGTCTGAAGGGTCTCGCTAATGAAATGCGTGAGCGCCACACGAGCACAAAAGAGCCATTCACTCAATCATTTCATTACCATCACAGAGAGAACAGCAGACGCAGACACATGAAAGCGCTCCGATCATTAGGACGAGATCTGCCCTCAGCGCAAACACACAAAAACAGCAACTCTAAAACTTTAATAAAACACAGAAATTCATATAGCAGCTATAAAAACTGGGCAACGATTCATCGGATCAAATGTGGGTCAAAGATGTTAAAATATCCACATCAAAAGAAATTTACAAAAGTGATTTTATTTCCATAGAAAGCATTAAATGTAAATAAAGTGTCTACTTTTAAGGTTTCAAATACGTTTTTGGAGAATAAAATGTCAAAATTGGTTTGAAATAATGTTCCATTGTTATTCAGTGTCACAATATTTATGCAAAAATTCAACAACTTGCTTATTCTGACTCGTGCATATTAATATAGGCTATATAAAAGAATAAGGGAGAGTGTTTTAAATGAGTAAAAAATTATTTGTGACCAATGGGCAAAAACCTAGGATTTTGGAAGTATTTGGGGTGAAAGTAATTCGTCTTTTAATATGTCATAAATTGATTTTTGTTGTAAATATGCCTGACAAGATTGTTACACTGAATGACATTTTAGTGGGTGTCTTCAGTAAATTAAGGAAAAAAATGTATGATATTTATTTTTTGCTCAGAAAAACCAAAACAGAAATGCAATTAAATTAAACATAAAACTTTTTTTTTTTTTTGGAAAAACCACAATATAAAGCAGTATGAAGACACACATACAGTAAATATTTTGAAAAAAATAATATTCATATAATTTAATTATATATATGTGACCCTGGACCACAAAACCAGTCTTAAGTCGCTGGGGTATGTTTGTAGCAATAGCCAAAAATACATTGTATGGGTCAAAATTATTGATTTTCTGCCAAAAATCATTAGGAAATTAAGTAAAGATCATGTTCCATGAAGATTTTTTGTAAAAGTCCTACTGTAAATATATTAAAATGTAATTTTTGATTAGTAATATGCATTGTTAAGAACTTAATTTGAAGAACTTTAAAGGTGATTTTCTCAGTATTTTGATTTTTTTGCACCCTCAGATTCCAGATTTTCAAATTATTTATTGAGCTTTCATATGATGTATATATCTCAGTTTTGTAAAATTTGACCTTATGACTGGTTTTGTGGTCCAGGGTCACACACACACACACACACACACACACACACACACACACACACACACACACACACACATATATATATATATATATATATATATATATACTGTAGTATATGGCAACTCATACTGCTATTATATTACATAATAATAATAATAATAATGATACATTTTATTTAAATACAACAGACAAGATGAAAATCACATAAAAGCCTGCCTAAACAAACATGTTTTTAGATGAGATTTAAAAACTGGAAGACTTGGACTGTTACGAACCTCAGCAGGAAGTACGTTCCATAAAAAAGGTGCCGCATAACCAAAAGCTCGTGACCCCAGAAGCTGTCCGTGTACGTGGAAGTACAAGAGTAACTGCCGAAGCAGACCGTAAGTTACGTGATGGAATCTGTACATGGAGAAAATCCAAAAGATATGGAGGTGCCAAGTTGTTGAGTGCTTTATAGGTTAGAAGTAATATTTTAAAATTTACACGGAATTTAATGCAAATTTTGTAAAACAGGAGTGATATGTTGAGAAATGGAAGTTTTGGATATAACCCGAGCAGTGGCATTTTGTACCAACTGTAATTTATGGAGTGCTTTTGAAGGAAGCCTGTAAAATAAAGCATTCTTGATGTTACTAGAGCATACACAAGAGTAGCCGTGCTCTTCGTTGAAAGAACAGGACGTAAACGATTGATATTCCTAAATATGAAAGAAAATATGAGATTCAAAGACAACGTTTGATCAAAGATGACTCCCAAACTTTTAACCTGGTTGGACAATGGAACATTAAAATTATCAATTAAAACAGACGAAATGTTTGACTTAGTTTTTGTACCAACACGACGAATTTCTGTTTTACTATTATTCAGTTTGAGAAAATTACTTGAAAACCAAACTTTTAATTCTTCGAGGCACTCAACAAGAGCAGAGGGGAGAAACGTTGAAGAAGGTTTAGAAGAGAGATAAAGTTGGGTGTCATCTGCGTAACAATGAAATTGAATACCATGTTTCCTAAAGATGGTGCCTATTGGAAGAAGATAAATAAGAAACAAGAGAGGTCCCAAGACAGAGCCCTGTGGAACACCAGTGATAACTGGAGTAGTGGTTGATTGAAACTGTTTAAGTTGTAAATTGTGTCCGGTCTGTAAGATAAGAACGAAACCAAGAAAGGACTGTACCAGTAATTCCATTAGATTCCAATCTGTTTAATAGTGTAGTGCACTGTAAAAAATGACTGTGAATTTAACGGTAAAAAAACTGTAAAAAATGCTACGGTAAAAACCTGTGAAATGGTTAACGGTAAGTTCCCCTTCTATATACGGTGAAAAACTGTGCATGTAATTTTACGGGAGTATACTGTTTTTGGAAATGAAAAAGAACGTTCATTTTTTTCATTTGATGTTTTTTGTTGAAATCTTATTTTTTTCTTGGCAGTTTTGTACATTTGGGTTGTATGTTACATCTAATGTTGTTAAATTAGTGTTTTTTGCATTATTTCAGTTTTACGTGTGTTACCATGATGGTGTTTAGTGCTTGTGTGAATGACTCTGTGCACCTTCTATATATGCTATTATTTAAAACCTCCTTGTGATGGGCTTTGGTTCATCATGTGATGTTGTCATCAGATTTTATTATTTTAAAAAGTTGGTACATCACCATTATATCAGTGAAATTACGGTATTTACCTGTAAATTTAGTGAAAACGGTAAAATGCAAAACATTGCTACCGTATTTTTTACGGTAAAATTCTGGCAACCACAGCTGCCGTTTTTTTTACCGTAAATTTTACGCTTTTTTTTTTATTTTTTTATTTTTTATACAGTGTGTGTGTGAGACAGTATCAAATGCTGCGCTAAGATCCAGAATCGGCAGCTAGCAGTAAATCATTTGATATTTTTACAAGTGCGGTCTCAACACTATGCCGAAACCCAGATTGGAACCGTTCAAATAAACTATTACTGGAAAGATGACCACGAAGCTGGGAAGCAACAGTCTTTTCAAGAATTTTAGACAAAAACGGCAAATTGGAAATTGGACGATAATTGTCAAAATTACTTGAGTCAAGCCCTGGTTTCTTAAGAATAGGGGTAGGAACCAGTAGGAACAATACCAGCAAGAAGTGAAGCATGCATGATGTCTGTGATCACAGAAGAGAGAAAAGGTAAGCCAACTTTAACCAAATGAGTCGGTAATGGGTCTAGTTGACACATGACAGATTTAGATTTTTGGATACAAAATAACATACTACTTCTACAGTAGGTAATTTAAAGGCAGAACCACAAGATAAAGATAGCACTTGACCAGGGGAAGTGTTACAATCAGAGTTAGGTAAAACCATTTGCTGATGAATTAATTAAATTTCAATTCTTACTAAAAAAACACCCAATTCAATAGAGTAAGTATGAGAATTTGAAAACTCAGTTGGCTTTCAATCAAAGAGAAAAGTGATTTTGTGTTTCCTGCTTCAGATCCTATTAGACCAGCATAGTAATTCATTTTTGCAGTAGAAAGTGTTGACTTGTACATTTTCATATGGTCAGCATACAAATCTTCATGAGCCACGAGTCCAGTTTTAGCACATAATCGCTCCAAACGACGACCCTTGACTTTTAGATGGCGAAGTTCGGATGTAAACCAGGGTGCAGAGTTGACAAAAGAAACATTCCTTGTTTTCAACGGAGCACACACATCAAGGATCATTTGCAAATGATCATCGTAATGCAGGACTAAATCATCAAGAGTCCAAGGAAGTGTGGAAAAGCATTCTGAGACATCAATGTTCTTAATATTGCGAAAAGTAATGGATTAAAAGACATTAAAAGACACCAACATGAAATCTGGAATCAGACCTGAACAGCAGACCAAATCCAGAGAATGACCTTTTGAATGAGTAGGCACCTTAAGACATATACATGTCTTTTATTAATTTAACGACTTAATGTTAGTAAAATATGGTGGTACTTTTCACTTTTTTATTTTCTATTTCAGCAGCTACTATCTTAAAAAAGTCATTTAAATTAGGAAGTATTGAGACTGTATCTCCGTTCTTATTTATAACGAACACTAAAAATATTAAAGATCTTTTTCATTTACTGAAATAAAATATAAATATTATTTCAAAAACTTAAATGGAAATTATAAATGTTGATTCAGCAACTACTAAAATTACTACAACAATAATAGATATAAATAAAAGCTATAATGAAAATATAAATGCGGTGCTATAAAGAACAAGTCAGGAGTGAGAACTAAAATACAAAACAAGCATAAATACACATTTTTGTTACTTAACACAATCATAAATTACAATAATATATTTACAAAATAAACTTTTATTATTTTCTCGTTTTGTAAAAATAATTAATTAAAAAATTGATTTATTTAGTTTATTATTATTTGCTTTGAAAAATAATAATTTCATTTAAAAATACTGATAAAAAAAAAAAAACGCTGTTAGAAAAATATATTACAAAATGTAAATATTTACAAAACGAGTCAAAAATGAGACGTTATATACAAGAAATGATGAACAGATTTGTGGCTTGGATTGAGTCTGGATCTCCAGATCTCTTTCTATTTATTTTAGCGAACTTCCCGGGTAACATTTCTCACTTTCATTTACTTTAATGTATAGAAACCTATGGAGGCATGTAAACAAATGACTAAATATTTAACTAAAATTAACATTATATTTTTATATATTATATAATACAAGCTATAAAAAAAGATACATTATATAATATTTATATGCATATTGTAATCAAGTTTTTGTACATTTGTAGAAAGAAATATTTATTTATATTCATTTATTGATTTGTTTATTACTATATGTTTTCTGTATATTTTAATAAATGTTTATTTTTGAAAGAAATTATATTTATGTATATTTTAATAAATGTTTATATGTTGTTAAAAATGCAATATTTATTTGTATTCATTTTCATTTCTTTGTTTTCTATATTTTAAGGACTTTTTTATATTTTTAAACAAATCAAATGCATGCAGTAATTGATTTATTTTATTATTACTTGTTTTCTGTACATTTTTGAAGAAAGAAAGAAAGAATATTTATTGATTTATAGTAAGATTAAATTTAAAAACCTATGTAGGCATATGAACAAATTTGAAAACGACTAAATATTTAACTAAAATTAAAACTGTAATATAATCTGTGATACTATAAAAAACAATGAAAACTATACTTCATGTTTAACTGCCAACAACATTATTCTTACAGTTCATAAGCTTTTATTCCATTTCTATTGTTCTCAGACCATTTGAGCGGAGAATTTGACTAAATTCATTTGCATTGATTATAGTTTCATGAACACACATACTGTGGAATATTCCAGGATCTTTGCTCTCACACAAACCCTGTGTAGTGTGCTTATGCTAGTGCACCATCTAGTGGACTGATAGTGTAGCCAACAATACAGAGAAAAATAATTATTTCATTTAAAAATACTGATTAAAAAAAAAAAAAAACGCTGTTAGAAAAATATATAACAAAATGTAAATATTTACAAAACGAGTCAAAAATGAGACGTTATATACAAGAAATGATGAACAGATTTGTGGCTTGGATTGAGTCTGGATCTCCAGATCTCTGCTGGATTTCCTGAGGGTTTTTGGGAAGGATTGAAGCGTCTCAGCTGATTTATGTCTTTATCATGTTTCGTTTCTCGAGCTCCCATTGAGCAGCGATCCGTGTGCCGTAGATGACGAAACCCCACGAAACCACAACCACCAGCAGAAGAACCTGCACAAACATAAACGCAACACATAACTCACTGAAAAAACCAACATATATGTTTTTTATTAAAATGTACAGAAAATAAATAATAAGAAAATCAATCAATAAATAGATATTCTCTTTCTTCAAAAAAAAAAAACACAAACATTTATTAAAATATACAGAAAGCAAATAATAATAAACTAAATAAATCAATACATAAATTACTACATGTATTTTATAAATATATAGATAACAAATAAATGAAAATGTATAAAATTTAACAAATAAATTGCATGTCCTCTTTCTTTAACAACATATAAACATTAAATATGCATAAAATAAATAAATCGTAACAAACAAAATAAATCAATAAATACAAATAAGTAAATATAAATAAATATTCTTTTTACAAAAATATACAGAAAATAAATCAATAAAAATAAATAAACAAACTGCATGCATTTTATTTCTTTAAACATATAAACATTTCCTAAAATATAGGAAACAAATAATTGAAAAGGAATACAAATAAATTAACAAACAAATATATTAAATCAACATATAAACAATTATTTATTAAAATATACAGAAAAAATAAATCTATAAATTAAACTAACAAATAATGATAAACAAAATAAATCAACAAATGAATACAAATTATTAAATATTATTTAATTAATTAATAAAAAAAATTACTTCTTCAAAAATACACAAACATTTATTACAATATACAGAAAACAAAAAAATTAATGCATGCTTTTTATTTCTTTAAAAATATAAACGTTTCTTAAAATATAGAAAACGAATAAATTAAAATAAATAAACAAACAAATAAATTGCATGTCCTTTCTGTCTTTACATACATATACACATTTATTAATTAAAACATGCAGAAAATAAATAATAATAAATAAGCAAATAAAAAGTAAAACATATTTTTCTTAAAATATAGAAAACAAATTTCTTTCTTCACATGCATAACATTTATTTATTAAAACATGCAGAAAATAAATAATAATACA
>NC_133378.1:41793941-41845307 GCF_049309525.1 Garra rufa
ATATATATATATATATATATATATATATATATATATATATAACCATAATAGCACATAAACGATCAAAATAGCACAGTTTATCTCTTGTAAGTAATAATAGTAAAGTAACTAAATAATAATTAAATAATATTTGGCCTCAATGGTTTATTTGAATGCACTAATCGTCTGTAAATAAGTGTATATAATGTGCAGCTGTGTTTTAGTCAAAACACGTGTTTCTGAAACTCACGATCGAGAAGATTCTGTCCAAACATCGCCGACTCACGGACATCTTTTCTGTTTGTTTCTATAAACCGTCAAATTAATCTGGAAACTGGAAGCATCCCGTTAGCGCACTTATTAGCGATTTAGCATCGAATCACGACCGGAAGTACACGACTGGTATCCAAGACGCCGACCGGAAGAACCTCTCATTCCACCAGTGACATTTCTTCTTTCTACAATAGTTTTCCTCGGGCGGTTAGTTGTTATATTTTCCATCTACAAATACAGAAAACAGTGAAAAACTATGTTCAAGACTGCAAAAGAAATTACAAAAAAATATTTAAAAAATTAAAAATTGTATTTCCTATTTCTTATAAATTATTGCCCATAAACAATATATATATATATATATGTTTTTAACTTTTATGAAATCTTTGGTAAAAAAATTGCCTTAATTTTTATGTATCTATTTTATTACAGAGAGCATGCATTTATTTGTCGTCTGTTTTAATTTGTGTTTATTTGTTTATTTTATGTATTAGCTACTTATTTGCTTATTTATTCATTTTATTTGTTATTATGTATTTTCTGCATGTTTTAATAAATAAATGTTTATATGTATGTAAAGAAAGGACATGCAAGTTATTTGTTTATTTCTTTTCATTTATTCGTTTCTATATTTTAAGAAATATATGTTTATATTTCTAAAGAAATAAAAAGCGTGCATTAATTTATTTGTTTTCTGTATATTGTAATAGGTGTTTGTGTATTTTTGATGAACGAATATTTGTTTATTAATTATTTTATTTATTTGTATTCAATTATCTATTTATTTAGTTTATTATTATTTGTTTGTTTTTATATTTTAAAAAATGTTTGTGCATTTTTAAAGAAAGAAATTATATGTGTTTATTTAGTTCATAGTGATTAATTAATTGTAATAATTTATAGATTTTGTATTATTTATTTTTTCTGTATATTTTAATAAAAATGGTTTCTATGTTGTTAAAGAAAGAAAGGGCATGCCATTTATTTGTTCTCTGTTTTATTTTTGTTTATTTGTTTATTATACATTTATTTGTTTTATGTATTACTTATTTTTATTTGCTTATTCATTTTATTTGTTATTATGTATCTTCTGCATGTTTTAATAAATAAATGTTTATATGTATGTAAAGAAAGGACATGCAATTTATTTGTTTATTTATTTTCATTTATTTGTTTTCTATATTTTAAGAAATACTTGTTTATGTTTTTAAAGAAATCAAAAGCATGCATTAATTTATTTGTTTTCTGTATATTGTAATAGTGTAATTTTGACGAACAAATATTTCTTTATTAATTATTTAAATGTTTTAGTTTATTATTATTTGATTGTTTTCTGCATATGTTAATAAATGTTTGTGCATTTTAAAGAAAGAAATTATGTGTTTTATTTATTTATAGTGATAAATTAATTGTAATCATTTATAGATTTTTTCTGTATATTTTAATAAATAATTGTTTGTTGTTAAAGAAAGAAAGGACATGCGGTTTATTGGTTTGTTTGTTTGTTTATTTTATTTATTTTCATTTATTTGTTTTCTATATTTTAAGAGATATTTGTTTATATTTTTAAAGAAATAAAATGCATGCAGTAATTTATTTATTGATTTATTTTGTTTAGATTATTTATTTGTTTTCTTCACGTTGTAATAAATGTTGAAAGAAAGAAAGAGTATTTATTTATTTATATTAATTTATTGATTTTTTTATTGTTTGATTTTTGTTATTTTTATTGTTTTCTGTATATTTTAATAAAGAAATGTTTATATTTTGTTGAAAGACAGGACATGAGATTTATTTTGTTTATTTATTATATTAATTTTCATTTATTTGTTTTCTATATTTTAAGAAATATTTGTTTCTATTTTTTGAGCAATAAAATGCATACAGTAATTTATGCATTTATTTATTTTGTTTATTATTATTAGTTTTCTGTATGTTTTAATAAATGTTTGTGTATTTTGTAAGAAAGAGGATATTTATTTAGTTATTTGTATTTATTTATTGATTTTTGTTATAATTTATTTTCTGTATATTTTAATACATGTTTGTTTATGTTTGAAGAATATTTATGTATGTATTTATTTATTTTTATTTATTTATTCCTTCTACATTTAATTAATTTCATGTATTTATTTTCTATATTTGACAAAATATTTGTTTTCTATATTTTAAGAAATATTTGTTTCTATTTTTTGAGCAATAAAATGCATACAGTAATTTATGCATTTATTTATTTTGTTTATTATTATTAGTTTTCTGTATATTTTAATAAATGTTTGTGTATTTTGTAAGAAAGAGGATATTTATTTAGTTATTTGTATTTATTTATTGATTTTTGTTATAATTTATTTTCTGTATATTTTAATACATGTTTGTTTATGTTTGAAGAATATTTATGTATTTTTTATTTATTTATTCCTTCTACGTTTAATTAATTTCATGTATTTATTTTCTATATTTGACAAAATATTTGTTTATATTTTTAAAGAAATAAATGCAGTAATTTATTGATTGATTTATTTAGCTTATTATTATTTATTTGTTTTCTGTATATTTCAATAAAGGTTTGTGTGTTTTTGAAGAAATAAATAATATTTATTTATTTATATTAATTTATTGATTTGCTGTTTATATCATTTATTTGTTTTCTGTATATTTTAATAAATGTTTGTTTATGCTTTAATTAAGGGGGTATTTATTTAGTTATTTGTTTCTTTGTATTTATTGATTGATTTTTTTATCATTTATTTATTTTCTGTATATTTGTATTCATGTATGTGTTTATATGTTTAAGAAATAAAATACATGCAGTAATTTATTTATTGATTGATTGATTTTGTTTATTATTATTTCTTTTCTGTAGATTTTAATAAACGTTTGTGTATTTTTGAAGAAAGAAAAAAATATTTATTTATTTATATTAATTTATTGATTTATTTTGTTTATATTATTTATTTTGTTTTCTGTTCATTTTAATAAATGTTTGTGTATTTCTTAAGAAAGAAATGATTTATATAAATTTATTGATTTATTTTGTTTATATTATTTATTTATTTTCTGTATATTATAATAAATGTTTGTTTCATTCTAATAATATTAATGTATTTATTTATTTGTATTACTTTATTTCCTCTACATTTTATTTATTTTCATTTATTTATTTTAAGTGTGCGGGAAGGGTAAAACCCACAATAGATCTTAAGATATATGGACAATCTCTCAAACAGGTTAATGACTTAAGATATCTTGGTGTGTGGTTTGATAGTAAACTTACTTTTAAAAATCATGTTCAGAAAATGGTAGACAAATGTAAGAAAGCAATCAATCTTTTAAAGTGTCTTTCAGGGTATAATTGGGGGGCGTCAGGCTCTTCTTTGAAAATGATTTATATTGCATTAATCCGATCAGTGTTTGACTATGGATGTGCAGTATACAAAACAGCAGCAAAAACTGGTGTTAGAAGAATGCTGGGAATATGGTCGCATTGTGAACAGTAGTTTTGGATGGAACAGCAATAAAGAGGCATCTATTTGAAAATCTGGAATCTGAGGGTGCAAAAAAAATCAAAATACTGAGAAAATCACCTTTAAAGTTGTCCAAATTAAGTTCTTAACAATGCATATTACTAATCAAAAATTACATTTTGATAGGTTTACAGTAGGAATTTTACAAAAAATCTTAATGGAACATTATCTTTACTTAATTTCCTAATGATTTTTGACATAAAAGAAAAATCAATAATTTTGACCCATACCATGTATTTTTGGCTATTGCTGCAAATATACCCCAGCGACTTAAGACATTCTATATATCTATGGTAGTACCGCTCCAGGCCGTTGGTGGCGCGCATGCGCGCGTCGTCTGCCGGAAGAGGCGCTCTGCTGCTGCTGTGCTGTGTGTGTTCTGTTCCTCAACAGCAGTGCGAACCTACTCCACTTCCATCGGTTTTTTAATGTTCATCTTCTTTTATTTGGTGTTTTTATCGTGATGGATGTGTCGCTGATGTGATATAGATGTGTTTGTGGGCGCGCGATCGTGCGGTTTGGATCGTCCCCAGCGGTTTTGCGGCTTTGTAATGAGGAGCTGATGGTCAGGTAAGAGTCTGTTTGATAAAACTAGTTGTTTGTACTGTTTTTGATCATATTTCCTTTCTGTATCCAGTGTGTTGTCTGTAGAGGTGTTTTGAATCATTAGCATCGAGATATCCGCTTACGTTAACCGTCGATCAAAACACTGCGAACCGCGTTTAACGCTAGCTGCTAATTTTCGCACCTTTTCTATTATTTAATGTGATTTCGTCGCTCATTTTGAGCACAATTCTCAGTGTTTGTGGCTGTAACGTTATCTGTGTGGCTTTCAGAGACGCAGGAATGTATTTGTTTACTGCAAGTATCTTTATTTGCATGATTGAAATTTGTTAATGTGTTTATATTAATGAATTGCTCATTTAAAAAGTACTGTGGTAATACCATGGTACACTGATTTGATTAAATGGTGATACCATGATGCTTTAATGAACACCCTGATACTGAATAATTACCCTATGTACATATATCATGGTATTATTATTGTTAGTGAAGCAGTCATTTCAGAATTACTTTATTTTATAGGTGTTTCAGAACTGTACTTTCTGAATTGTATGGTTGAAGACATGACATATTGCATGTCATATCACAAATATCAAATATATGTTAATGTCAAACGGTATGAACTATATTCAAAAATACTTTTCGTAAAATCCTCTTTTTATGATAATATTTAGCAGATTTCACAGAGGTTATGTAACCTTATGAATAACTATATCTATATATACTCAAGAAAAGCTTTCTTTTTAATAATATGGTTTGCAAAGTTGTGTTGCAATCAAATTTATATCATCAATAATAATAATAATAATAAATGTTTCTTGAACAGCAAATCAGCATATTAGAATGATTTCTGATGGATCATGTGACACTGAAGACTGCAGCAATGAGGCTGAAAATACAGCTTTGTATCTCAGGAATAAATTACATTTTAAAATATATTCACATAGAAAGTGGTTATTTAAAATAGTAAAAATATTTCACAATATTACTGCTTTTATGGATATATTACAAAATATACACAAATGTACATATTTCAAAATTCAGAAATTTTGGATCAAATAAATGCAGGCTTGGTGAGCAGAAGAGACTTTATTATTAACAATTTGCAGATTTCACAAGGGTTATGTAACGTTACCAACTATATCAATATATATACTCAGGAAAAGCTTTATTTGTAATAATATGGTTTGCTAAGTTGTATTTCGGTCAAAAATAAATGCTGATCTTTAGTTAGATCTTTCTATTAATCAGAGAATCCTGAAAAAATGATCAACTGTTTTAAATAGCAATAATAATAATAATAATAAAATGTTTCTTGAACAACAAATCAGAGTATTAGAATGATTTCTAAAAGCATCATGTGACACTGAAGACTGCAGTAATGATGCTGAAAATTCAGCTTTGTATCACAGGAATAAATTACATTTTAAAATATACTCAGATAGAAAGTAGTTATTTTAAATAGTAAAAATATTTCACAATGTTACTGCATTTTTGGATATATTACAAAATATACAAAGTTTTGCATTTTACATTTTGGATCAAATAAATGCAGGCTTGGTGAGCAGAAGAGTGTTTTTTTTTTTTTTTTTTTTTACATTAAAACTAGGGCTGCTCGGTTTTGGCCAAAATCATAATCACGGTTATTTAACACAATTATGAATTCTTTATGCAAGTCAAAAGTAGTAAACAATGGTACAGAAATTGAATGTAAAATAAACGTTATTTGTTGCCACTTTAAGAGCCACACGGGTTCTATATACTGTTACACACGTATTTCATTCTCAACTGTTTATGATCAATTAAGACATAACTGACAAGGCTTTACATGAATAATCACCAAGCGCCTCATTTTGAAATATTTTTGTGTGTATTTGACTGCTTAGGCACACCTTGAGCTAAAAGATAACTTTACATGTCCGTGTTCTGCTCCGTCTCTGAGCGCAAACACAGAACAGCGTAAGTTGTCTTTCTGCTTTTAAAAACGCAACATCAAAGAAACATTAATAAATCAAGCACGTCCCGTTGTATAAAAGTGATGTACATTATTTTGCTGATTTGCATGTGAAATAGGGCTGGGCGGTATGACCAAAATTTTATTTCACGGTAACGATATCTTTCACGATATAGTTTTTTATATAGGTAGTTATTCCAGAAAATGTACAAAAGGGCTTTATATAATAAATAAGCTTGAATATTTAAGAAAAGAAAAGGGGTTGATCTTATTTGATTATTTTGTATTTTATTTTTAACCTTCTAAATATAGTAAACAAAATATGAATTTATATGAACAGCAATTCCACTGTATGTCACATTTCACAGCTTGATGTGGACAGAACTTATTATTGTAAACTTTTCTCAAGTAACATCTCACAGATATAAAATATCTCAAGTAAATAACAAGAAAATAAAACTTAAATATGAAAATATAAATATGTAAACACTTTAAGGTTTCTCCTTTTCCATGTTTTTGCAACCTCCCAGCGTATCCTTCAGTCTTGCATTCAACGGTTTGACCAGTCTCAGCCTCATGCGTGCTGCACGTGAGTTGGCCACGCCCACTTATTTACATTTTGCGGTATATACGGAATAAAAAATTATTTTACTGTACACATTTCATTCCGCGGTAACGATATATACCGCCCAGCCCTAATGTGAAATTAGCCTTTTATGGAGAAGCGAAATAGTGCATCACTGGAAAGGGGGCGGAATGGGGTGCAATAATCGTTTAATCTCCATTACTGTAATTTCATGATCGTTTGAAACCGAAACTGAATTTTGATTAATTGCACAGCCCTCCGTAAAACTCTAAACTGGTAGTGTATAGGGTTGCACGGTATACCGGTACTACGGTAGTATCGCGATACTAAAGCTTAAAAATACCCGCGGTGCCATTGCATTTTTGAAACGGTAGTATCGTATATGCACGGCAGGAACACTGTTTAAAACGTTCATTTGAACATGCACGCCAGCACACCAAAATGTCTTTCTGCTGTGCTTTGTGTAGCACAGGCTGTCTCTACGCTTCATATGGTATCCAGTGTTTCCCGACGCTTCAGTTCAGTTTGAAATGAGAAGGCGCACGCGCACGTCGTTGTTCACGCTGCAGTTTATCAGAAGAGAGGGTCTGATGATTCAGACCGTCTGATGTTATTTAAAAAAAATAGCAGTTCAAGAATCACTTATTCAACATATTTATAGTTTTTTCGTATTTTCATTCCTTTGCCCACTTTTAGAACAGGTGAAATAATTCGTTTCTGGAAGGATCGTTGATCACGAATGCAATTCCATTCATTAACATACTAGCTGCTTTCCACTTGGCTCTTATTAATCATTATATATATTTTATATATTATTAATGTTTTAATATATAAGCTGCTTACTTTCAAGATATGCGAGCAAAAATGCTCCTGACAGTTCAGCAAGATGTTTTTGTTTCGTTTCTGTGTTCGAATCCATATCTGCGTTGGTTTGGGCAAATCACTGATTCACTAAGCCATTCATAAAAACAGTCATTTGATTCACTCCTGAATGATTCAGCTGTTTTGAAAGAATCGTTTGAACGACTCAGTGATTCAATCACAAACACTGCTGCCACCTGCTGACGGGTTTAAGTTTCTCATCATATTACATTCTTTCCCATAATATTTCTATATTCAGAGTTTTGTATTTAAAACATTAGTCTGTAATCTATTATTTATGCAATTATAAATAAAGTCTAAATGTATAAATACCACATCTAAATGTCACTTCATGCAGCTTCTGCGCATTGCTAAGATGAGTTATGTTGACATGATTTCATGGAAAACAATAGCCAGTCATTCATTCACATTAATGAAGTATTCAGAGAAAAAAATGTTGTCTGTTTTCATTTACATCTTTTTATTTATGAAACTTTGATTCATTTTGTAGAATAGAATTTTAAATGAACAAAATACTGCATGGTATCGCGATACTACTTGGTATCGTGATACTTCAGCTGGTATAGTATCGTAAGTCATTTTTATGGTATCGTGACAACCCTAGTAGTGTATGTTCTTGCATTGCTGTCTGATGAACCTGGCTAAATGCAAAAATGTATGTAAAATGATTGTCTAATGGGCTGATGTTCTGTGTGTCGTAGATGATGGCGCCCTCTAAGATGAAGTTGCGTGGGAGAAAGCGAGAAAGCGCTAACAAATCGTCTCAGCGTTTATTGGCCAACGCGTCGCCTGATTCCAAATGCCCCATCTGCCTCGACAGCTTCAAAAACGTGGCTTCGCTGAACCGCTGCCTGCACCGTTTCTGTTTCCGCTGCATCCACGAATGGTCCAAGAACAAAGCCGAGTGTCCGCTTTGCAAGCAGCCCTTCCATTCCATATTCCACTCCGTCAAAGGGGAAAACGACTTTAAGGAGTTCATATTGCAGCCGCCGGAGAATGGAGCGGCTCTGAACGCCGCCGCCGGCGATCCACCTGAGCGTGTGCTCCGCCCCCGAGCTCTCCGAGGCCGGGAGAGGCGGAGCCACAGAGCGCAACAGCCCGCCCCTGCCTCCTCCCCTCCGCTGGAGGACGACGTCATGTTCGATGGCTTGACGGATGCCGCGGCGCTCGCTGTGAACCAAGATGTCCAGCAGATGGTGCTGCGACTGACGGCGCGCAGACATGGCCGGGGCGAGGGGCGGAGCCTTCGGCGATTACGCGACCAAGACGTGGTGGCTTTCCGACGCGCGCTTTATAGGACTGGCGTTCGCGTTCGCAGCACTCGGGATGCCGTCAGGCAAAGGGACATTTCGGCAGCGTTCTTGAGACAAAACCCTGGCTGCTTGCGGCGACTGTTGCCTTGGCTACAACGTGAGCTCACCGTTTTGTATGGTTCGCACGGCTCGCTGGTGAACATCGTGCAGAACATCATCATCTCACGTATCATGAACTACAACATGGAGGATTCGGCTATCCGAGATGAGCTCCGCCCCTTCCTGCTGGCGCGCACTGACCACTTCCTGCACGAGCTGGTGAGCTTCGCCCGCTCCTCCCTCAACATGGAGGCGTACGACCAGCAGGCCGTTTACGACTGTCCCGCTCCCAGCTACGAGGAGGGCAGCAGCTCGGACCTTTCCGTTATCGCCATTTCTGAGGTGAGGCACACAAACATCAGACATTACGTTTAGTATCGACTAACAGTTTCTGAATTTACTTGCCTTCGTTCTTTTAGGATGTTAAGCAGAATGCTCGCACATTTAATCTTTTCCTTGCAATGAAGTGGTACAAAATGTTGGTTGTTTGGCCATTTAATTTCTTTTTTTTCTTTTTGAGTGATAACCTGATTAGTATGACAGCTATTTAGTGCCATGTAAAAAAAAATCTAAGATTATGAGAATAAAGTCGAAGTGTTTTGAGAATGTTTAATTGTTATTGTATGAAGTGGTCCAAAAAGTCGGTTGTTTGGCCATTTAATTTTTTTTTGAGTGGTAACCTTGATTAGAACGACATAATTTTAGTGCCATGTTAAAAAAATAAATCTGAGATCATGAGACTAAAGTTGAAATGTTTCAAGAACGTTTTGTTGTTTTTAGTTAAATACATGTGAGTAATGAACGATTGGATACCAGATGTTTTTGTGGAGTAGGTGGTGGAATTTTCACAAAGAAAACAGTAATTGCTACAATTTAATTCTCGTAATTTCAACTTTATTCTCTACATATTTTGACTTCATTCTTGCAATTTTGACTTTTTTTCTCAAAGTTAGACTTTATGCTTGAAACATTTCAACTTTATTCTCGAAATTCCAACTTTGTTCTCTTAACAGTTTGACTTTATTATCGTAATTTCTAGAGATGCACCGATTAAAATTTTCTTGGCCGATTCCGATTTTTCAGTAAATGTGACCTGCGGATTCCGATTTTTGCCGATTCCGTTTTTTTTTTTTTTTTTTTAAAGAACTGTAATGAAAGAATATACAGAAATATTTTCTTTAATTAAATTTATTTTTTAATAAAATAAATTCTTAAACATTGCACAACCTACTTACAGCAAAATAACTTTATTAACAAAATAAAGTGCTTTGTGCCTTCGAAAAAGGTATAAACAAGCGCTCACTTTTCGACACTTCAGCGAGCTTTTGCTTAGGCGCGGAGCGCTAGCTTTAGCCGCTTTCCCCTTTTTAAACTGGGAATTTTCAGAGGAGTGATGGTTTTTATGATGGAAGTGTCTTACTAGGTTTGCTGTTACGAACATTTTCGTGGTTGTTCCCTCACATTGTATTTTGGCCTTATTAATGTTACAAACTGTGATCTTTGTGTCATCTTCACTCACACCAACGACATGTTTACACACGATTGTGAGTGCGTGCGTGGCTGTGACTTAATTGCATGCGCTGCTGGCAATAAAGGGATCGGCTAGGAATCGGCAAGAGGACAAACTGACCGGCCGCTCACTGATCCGGGCCGATCATGCGAAAAATCGGCCGATTCCGATCCCTAGCTGGTCAATCGGTGCATCTCTAGTAATTTCTACTTTATTAATGTAATTTAGATTTTATTCTCAAAATATTAAGACTTTAAATCTCATAATTTTAGATTTATAAAAAAATTTTAATGTACCACTAAAACACCATCGTAGATTAGGGCCCTGTGAAGTGTTTTATTTTTTCCCAAATTTTTAATTTAATACTTACTATTTTTACAATAATCAATCCCTATGTTTTGTCTTTTTCATTTGAACTTTTCTGAATTGTAATCAAATGGAAGTTTAACAATTTAACTTTTTTTTTTTTTTCAGCTAACAACTTTTTTTTGTTTTTACTTTTAGAATTAAAGCACAGAAGAAAAGTTTGTATTTTATTTACATCAACGTCTTAGCTCAGGATGGTCCTAAAGCACCCAAAACAATTGATAGTAAACTAAAAATGGCCAAGCAACCTCCATTACACCATTTAAAGGGTTAGTTCACTCAAAGATGAACATTCTGTCATTAATTATATTAAGATATTTTTGATGAGATCCAAAAGCTCTCACACCCACCATAGACAGCAAGGGTATTACCACGTTCAATTAATGACAGAATTTGTAATTTTCGAGTGAACTCACCCTTTAAGATGGATTGACCCTGAAAGCAGCAACCAGAAGGTGTCCAACTCCAAAAATGACAAAAAAAAACAAACATAATTTCCTCTTCCTTTTCCTCCACCATGGTGAGAAGTAACACACAAAC
Organism: Garra rufa; assembly: GCF_049309525.1. Taxonomy (NCBI): domain Eukaryota; kingdom Metazoa; phylum Chordata; class Actinopteri; order Cypriniformes; family Cyprinidae; genus Garra; species Garra rufa. Next base: position 41,805,472 of record NC_133378.1, read on the forward strand.
TATTAAACTGCTTACTTTGGGATAAAGGCGTCTACCAAATACGTAAATGTAAATACCTATATATTTCTAAAAATCTTGATGTGATAAAAAACTAGGTTGTTGTTCTGCTGTCCCCTGTGAGGAGAGCAGCAGGAATATGTAAACTGTTTCTGGTTCAGTTTACCAAAGTTTTCATTGTTGTTATTGTATTTTCTTACAGGATGATGATGATAATGACAGTGAGGACAATGTTACAGAAAATCCCTCTGCTGTCCAGGAGCGCCTTGCATCCGTTGCCACAGCAAGTGGAGCGGAAAGTTTGCCAAGTCAGTCGGCGTGGGATGACGAGACACCTGGTCCCTCCTATTCAACCCTCCTCCCCTCTTCCAGCCAGTCACAGGACGAGGGGGCGGAGCCAAGCTTAAGCACAGCCCCTCCCCTCAGTGCCCTGGACATGACTGTCCCTGTGGCAAGTGGCAGCGTGTCTCCTGGACCAGGTGACGATGATGAAGAGGAAGAGTGTCTGATTGTGGGATACGTGAAACCGATGGCCGAACGTACCCCAGAACTTGTTCATCTCTCCTCGGATTCGTCTGAAGAGGAGCAAGAGCCAGCCACCACCGAGACGACGGCCTCAGTAACTAAAACAGAGGCTTCCCAAGTGCAGCTCCCTTTGCAGTCCGATGTGAAGCCGCTTAGCCCTAGTTCCTCCCCAGGCCCTGCTCCTATGTGCAGTCCACCGCATTTAAACTCGGATGGAGTCGGATTACACAGCAGAGAACTGGAGACAGACTACTTGTCCTCTGGTCACCGGTCCAAAGATGGCTCACGCTCACACCTTCGAGATGAGCTCAGAGGTCACGGGAGGCACAAAGGTGATCGGCGCTCTGGCAGCAAAGAGAAAGATAAGAGTTTAGAACAATCACGGCATGTCAGGACCCCAGATTGCTTACCGAGCCAAATGCAAAGCTGGACGCAGAGTCCAGCAGTGTCCGTTTGGAGCGGTAGCCCCGTCTCTAGGTCAAACAGTAGCGATTGGACTCCCTCCCGAAACAAAAGCGGTAGGAGCCGCCGAGAGTGTTCGCGCCATGCCAAAGAAAGATTCTCCCACTCTCCGTCCCACTCCAAGAGGAAGCGAACCAAGGAAAGGAGGAGTAAGACGCCCGATTCCGACTCGTTCCTTGGTTCCCAACATCCCCAGCGTTGTTGTAAACGCCGCAAGCGGTCGATCAGCAGCAGCAGTGCTGATTCTCACTCCGAAAGATCCTGCCTAGACAAACCCAGTGGCAAACGCAAGTACAAAACCCGGCACTTAGAGCGAGCAGCCCAGCGGCAGCACAAGGAGGGAACCGCGACCAAGGAAAAGCGGCACCGAGAACGCAAACGCAGCAGGGAGCGATCGCCAAGCGTGGAGATCATCTACGAACGAAGGGCGCCTGATCCACACTGGGTCCAGCGGAGGAAGAGGAGGCACCGGAAGCGTAAGAGGGAACTGCGTTCGCCCACTGTGATCACGATCGATAGCGATAGCGACCGTACCATCGACTGTCTGGACCGCGTCATGGACGTTATAGACCAAACCGCCGTTGACGTCGACCAAAGGGATGCGACTCAGGAGCAAGATCTCCTCCAGAACACAAGTTGTACCTTGGACTCTTCGAATCCTCTATCCGAGCCCTCGAGTCCCATTTGCCACAGTGACCTAACCACAGAACGCACACTAAACTTGGATGACTGCGTTGTGGACGTAGTAGACCGCAGTAGTTCCGACAGCTCCCGTAATATGGCTGCCGGTAACCACGAAGAGTTTATGCCTGACCCTTTCGCAGTGACTTCGATAACAGCAACCCCACCTTCGGATGTGAGGCTGCTTGAAACTATTCTGCAAGATCTTGTGGATTTCCTTCCGGGGGCAGAGCAAGATATAGGGCAGCCGAGTCCTCGTGCGAGTTCTCCTGTCCAAAACCAACCTGCTTCTAGCCAACACAAAGACCAATTGGAGATGAGAGGAGATGCTGGAAACTTAGAGAACGAGAACATGGATGGCGACGGACCCCAAGAGATAGTGACCAACACTGCTAGCTAGAACTAAAACAAGACACTTTTTTCATACAGACACGTGCTTGTCTGAATCAGCCTTTTATAAACTCATGTAAAAATTGAACAACTGCTGGAAGCGAATGCTTACATTTTTTTGTCATTTATGACGTCATTATTATGGTTCATGTTGTATTTATAGTTACGGTGGTCCTCTTCCTCAAATCTGGTGCTGATTCACTGTGCCACAACCCAACGACGATCATGTCTGGATGGCAACCCTCGTTCCACTAACCTTAACCCTAGTAGCAGCAAATACACTGGGGTTACCTTCTAGACTAGTGGTTCTCAGCTTGTTTGCTTCAAAACGCATATTTTTGTTTGACAAGATGTACAGTAAAATATGGGAAACTTCATTTTGATATCTTACGCTATCAGGAAAAAATGTGAGTAATTTGTACCTTTAGACTTACAAAAGATTGCCACTGAGGCAGTACCCTTAAAAGGACACATTTTTACTTTATTTACCCTTAAAAGGGTATTAGTACCTTAAGGGTGCATATTGCTTATTATAGTACTAAAATGCACCTTTTAGGGTTGGGCAAGGTACAATCAGGGTTCGTACAAGGTGCTTAAAGTGCTAAAAAAAAAAAAAAAAAAAGTAAAAATTTTAATTTGACTTTTTGAAATTTGAGGCCTGGAAAAAATTTGAAAAAAGCAATATTCCTGAAGAGGTACTTGAAAAATGCTTGAATTATTGAAGTGTTACATTTTTTAAATAGGCATATATCTTTTCATTCATTTAAAAAACATACTTGTTTTGCTAATTTCAGTTAATTGTTAAAAAAAAACAATTAAACTAAGCCAGTTGTAGTGCTGACAGTGTCATGTAAATATGGCTGAGGATGCAAAAACCTTTTAGAAACTCAATTCAGACTTGGATCATTCATTTCCAGCAATTCACCAGCAAAAACCAGATCAAAGTAAAAGAGCCATTCATTTTCTAATTTAAACATTGCTTGGTGAAATAATGGGCGAAATGGAGCTTTTCGAAACTCTGAATCAGTTGAACCATTGCATTGGAAAATGATTCACTGTTTTGAAAAGCTCCATTTGCGTATCGCAAATCATTTGATTCAGATCAGAATGGTTTCGTGAATCATTTTGAGAATGGAATGATTCAAATCTAATGATTTTCAATGTGCAATTTGAAGTCCTGAAAGAAATCAAATGATTCCTGATCCTGATGGTGGTTTGCGAATCGTTATTCTGATCAGGACTCAAGAGCGTGGATCACAAATCATTTGATTTAAATTGGAAATTCAGAGTGTGAATCATGGATCATTTGATTTAGTTTGGAACTTTGGAACAGGTTCATGAATCTTTTGCTTTAGATCGGAACTTTGGAGAACGGATTGTGAATCATTTGATTTAGATCGGAACTTCGGAGGGGGTTTGCAAATATTTTGCTTTAGAACGTCACAAATAATTTTATTTAGATCTGGACTTCAGTGCAGGTTCGCAAATCATTTGTTTCATATTAGGATTTTGATGTAATTGCACAATTATTATTTTTTTCTTAAACAGTTGAAAACATCAAACCATTAAGGCAGTACAGTTATAAAAACAAAGAAAAAATATAGTATACACATGCATATCCCTTAAGAAAGTTACCTGTGGTTTTACTATGGTAAAAGTGTAGTATACTTTGTAATACTTTAGTAGAAATACTTTGCATGTGCTTCACTTTATTTTTGCCATTTTATATTAGTGTATATTTCTCTTTTTAGAGTTTGAAATAGAAGAAATAAGTAAGATCTCTGATTGAAATTCTTGAAAATCAAAAAGTAGTGCTTAAAGTCCTGGAATTTTATTTCACAGTAGCTGTACAAACCATTTACAATGTTGTAACTTAAGGTTGCATATTACTTATTAAAGTGCTAATATGGACCTTTTAGGGGTAAATAAGGTATAAAATTGTCCTATTAAGGTTACTGTCCAACTGACACTGTTTTACCTCTAAATGTTGCAAAAGTTGCATTTTATTATTTGCATTTGGCATTGTTTTTTCAGCTTCTGTCCAAGATCCTGTCAGAGTCAGACCTTTGATCCTGTTTTGAATCATGAGCCACTGGTTGAGAACCACTGATCATTCATTATTCAGTCCCACTGAACTTGGAGAATTGTGTCTTTGTTAAACTCAGGGAACAGGTGACACACACCTCCATGCCTCCGTTGTGCAGTCTGTGTGTATGTGCTGGTGTATGTGGGACTATGGTGACACCCTGGAGATATAATTCACTGATCATGTCTACTGAACACACATCAAGCCTTCTTGAAAACCGCTGCCTGTCATGTCAGCCAACAATCAATAAATGCATTTAATAGATGTACAATAGTGTCTGAAACTCTGTTTTTCTTTACAGCAGCATTAGGTCATCATCTTTGGGACTTGATCAAGACCCTTAGTTTTAACCACTTGGGATGTGATCAACCCTGTGTCTACCAGGTAATGGTTAAACCCCTATATTGCTGGATTTGCAGCTGAATGCAGGGTTTGTATAAGGTGCTTGAAGTTTTTGAAATGTAAGGCCTGGAAAACCATCGGAAATGGTAATATTCCTGGTACTTGAAAAGTGCTTGAATTATAGGAAGATATGAAATTTGTTTATTTTTGTTTTTGTTTGTCTTTTCATGTAAAATTCACACAATTAAAAAAAACATCACACCGTTTTTGCTTATTTTAGTTCATGTCAGAAAACAAGCTATAGAAGTAGTAGTACTGACAGTGTCATATAAGCGTGGCTGAAGATGCGAAAAGAGGAACAGGCAAACCGAATCAACTGAGTGAGTCGTTTTGGCTGGAACTGCTCGGATTGATTCAAACTCGTGACTTCGATCATTCAGTTCAAGCGATTCGCACTGCATTTTATACGAGATGGGGACTTCGTTGCGGGTTCGTGAATCATTTGATTCCGATCGGGACATCAAATCGCAAATCATTTGATTTAGATTGGAACTTTGAACTTTAAATCGGACTTTGCGTATCATGAATTATTTGATTCAGATTGGGACTTTGCACATTGCGAATCATTTTATTCAGATCGGGACTTCGATGCGGGTTTGTGAATCATTTTATTTAGATTGGGACTTCGATGTGGGTTTGTGAATCATTTGATTCAGGTCAGAACTTCTCATATCGCAAATAATTTCATTCAGATCGGGACTTAACTGCGGCTTCACTAATTATTTGATTCAGAGCGGGACTTTGCTGCGGGTTTGCGAAGCATTTGATTCAGATCAGGACTTCGCTGGGGTTTGCAAAGCATTTGATTTAGAACATGACTTTGAATTGCGAATCATTTGATTCAAATCGGGACTTTTGCATATCGCAAATCATTTAATTCAGATTGGGACTTTGCTGTGGGTTTGCAAATCATTTGATTCAGATCGGGACTTCGATGCGGGTTCGGGAATCATTTGTTTCAGAACATGACTTTGAATTGCGAATCATTTTATTCAGATCGGGACTTCGTTTTGGGTTTGTGAATCAGTTGATTCAGAGCGGGACTTCGAAACGCAAATCATTTGATTCAGATCGGGACTTCGCATATTACGAATCATTTGATTCAGATCGGGACTTCGATGCGGGTTTGAGAATCATTTGATTCAGATCGGGACTTCGATGCGGGTTTGTGAATCATTTGTTTCAGATCAGGACTTCGAATCGCAAATTATTTGATTTAAATCAGACTTTGTGTATCATGAATCATTTGATTCAGATCGGGACTTTTGTATATCGCAAATCATTTAATTCAGATCGGGACTTCGATGCAGGTTTGAATCATTTGATTCAGATCGGGACTTCGATGCGGGTTTGTGAATCATTTTATTCAGATCGTGACTTTCGCATGTCGTGAATCATTTAATTCAGATCAGAACTTCGCTGGGGCTTTCAAAGCATTTAATTCAGATTGGGACTTTGATGCAGGTTCGTGAATCTTTATTTTTCAGATCAGAACTTCGCAAATCGCAAATAATTTCATTCAGGTCAGGACTTTGCTGTGGGTTCACGAAGCATTTGATTCAGATCGGGACTTTGATGCGGGATTGTGAATCGTTTGTTTCAGATTGGGACTTCTAATCACAATTTTTTTTTATTTAAATCAAACTTTGTTTATCATGAATCATTTGATTCAGATCGGGACTTCGATGCAGGTTCGTGAATCATTTGTTTCAGAGCGGGACTTGGATGCGGGTTCGTGAATCATTTGTTTCAGATCGGGATTTCGATGTGGGTTTGTGAATAATTTGATTCAGAGCGGGACTTCGAATCGCAAATTATTTGATTCAGATCGAGACTTCGCATATAACAAATCATTTGATTCAGATCAGGACTTTGCATATTGTGAATCATTTGATTCAGATCGGGAATTACATGCGGGTTTGTGAATCATTTTATTCAGATCGTGACTTTCGCATATCCTGAATCATTTAATTCAGATCAGAACTTCGCTGGGGCTTTTAAAGCATTTAATTCAGATCGGGACTTCGATGCGGGTTCGTGAATCTTTTTTTTCAGATCAGAACTTCGCATATCACAAATAATTTGATTCAGATCGGGACTTTGATGCGGGTTCGTGAATCATTTTATTCAGATCGTGACTATTGCATATCGTGAAGCATTTAATTCAGATCGGGACTTCGATGCGGGTTCGTGAGTCTTTTTTTTTTCAGATCAAAACTTCGCATATCGCAAATAATTTCATTCAGAACAGGACTTTGATGCGGGTTCGTGAATCGTTTGTTTCAGATTGGGACTTCTAATAGCAATTTTTTTTTTTTTAAATCAAACTTTGTGTAGATCGGGACTTCGCTGCAGGTTTGCAAATCATTTGCACATCAACCTTTGCAAATTCGCAACTTTTCCAGAAACTTTGCACTTGCTCTCAAAACTTTTGCGATCATATGGCAAATAGTCGGTTATTTGCATTTTCTCTGTTGGCATTTATAGGTTATCACTACCATGTTGACTTTCTTTAAAATGATTTTTAGATAATTATTTATATATTTTAAATTATCATCATCAAAACGTTTGAGGTACACAAGGTACAAAAAATTAAGCACCCGTCCACTACGAGGTGAAAGCATTTTGTGAAATTTCCCTTTAAGAATGTTGTGGATTTATTGGAAAAGGGACGATTTTGATTTCAGTTTAAGCGAAAGTTAAATTAATTATCCCATCACATCAATGCAAGGGATTTTTGCATAGCCAAAGATTTAAAAGGCCCGTCTACCACCTTAAAATGGGCATCCCGGTGTTTCCCAGAATACTCTGACACACTTGTCATGACTCGATTGGGACTGTTAGCCGTGTTTGTCGCGAAACCTGCTGTGCTCACTACCAAGGCGGCATGTTTGAGCATCACAGCAGCACTCGAGCGAGCCTTTAGATGGCGCCTATGTAGGCAACTCGCTGTGTTTTGAGTCAACTCGGTTTATGAGTTTCGTTTCCTTGTTTGTGCTTTCACTTTTGTTTCTGGATCAGCTGTAGTGAAGCTCAGGCACTGAGGACTCATTCAGTCAGTGGAGTCGAGTCCTGAATCACCGCAGAAATGTACGAGCTGGAAAAGGAGAATTTGCAGCGCTTTAGCTCTTATATCACCAAGTTTTTACGACCGTCAGTCATCAAGAACTTCATGACAACACACTTCGATAAAGGTGAGCGAGTTCATGAATAAACACCGACACATCAGCTCAGCAGCTAATCAAGTGTGGAGCTAACCAGCTTGATATCTGTATCAAAACATCCTTCAGCTTGTTGTCTAGTAGAGTTCTATTACATATTTTGTAATCTATATCAGAATTAAAATTGCATTTGTTTTGAATAATGCATGTTACTAGACAGATGAATGAATGGCTGTAGGAATATTAAGAACCTAAACCCTTTATATCCTACAGGATTGTTTTATGTTATTGGAGATTATAAGTGTCCTATTGACTATAGAACTCATAATGGATACTAATGAATAGGCATTAAATGATAAAGGAAGCACTAAGTAAGAGGTTTAAGGCGAGACACTGCAGGTGAAAAGGGTAAAAAACAAAACAAATAACTAATAAGTCATCACCTTACTTACTCACTTGATTGATTATATTGATAATTGCAAACTTTTTTGTATTACAAGTTTTCTAAAATGTTAGGTTTAAATATGCAAATGAGCCATTATTTAATTAAATATGAGCTAATTTGCATACATTTCTAATACAAAAATCTAAACACTGAATGAAGTCAAAATTCAAATTTTAAAAATTCTTGTTTAATTTTTTGACATATTAGAGTCAGATGTTTTTACAGAAGGAATTTTGGGTCACTCCATAATTCAGAAAATACAGGCAGATTTTTTACAGTTTTTTTGGGCAATAAAATGTATAAAATCGAGCAATTTATATATGAACAAATCCCTCTGTAAAAACCTTCAGAATATAGTCAAGAATAAAACTGTAAAGTGTGGTGTGTGTGTGTGTGTGTGTAAGTGCTACTGAAGTGGAGATTTATGGCTCGGTCTATGAGAAAAAACTCATGGCCTTTAAAAATATGGATTGTAATTGAAATCTATTGACAAAAATGGATGAAGTGCTATTAAAGAAACACTTAATGGTGTCTTTTGGATGTTTTCTTTTCACTAGCCTAAAAAAACACTTTATGAAAAACCAAAAAGCCCAAAATCTCAAACTTGACACGTGCATGAAAAAACTTAAAAACTTAAATCTTTTAGATGATCATTCTTGTGCTGTATTTGTTGTATTTATTTGTGTAAAGACAAATGTTTGTGTTACATAAATTTTTCTACTCCCTATGCTATAGTACTGCATTGTTATATCTGTTTATTTGTGTAAATCAATTTGTACTTATTTGTTTAGTCATTCGTTTAAAATGATTCACTGGAAAGTGGTTGCAATCTATTTATTTTAGCTACATTTAAATAAACACATTTTGTTGACTAAGTTTAAAATTTTTTTACTTAAATGCAGCTAAAATAAATTGATTGCAACCGCTTACCTTAATTTTTTTTTTAGTAAATTTAATTAATCATTTTTTTCAATGTAGTTTTAAATGTAGATTAATTTTATTATTCCTTTTTATTTATTCATTCTGCTCCCTGTATACTGTACAGTTAAATTATTTAATTATTTATTTTATTTTTATTTATTACACTTTAATGAATTTTTAATTCAATTTTAATTTAGTTTGATTGTATTATTCATTCATTTAGTGATGTACTGTTAGTTATTTTAACATTTTAAACTGTTTTTATGTCAATTTGACTAAACAACTGTGAAATTTATGCTTTAAAATTATTAAAACTTATTTTGAAAAATATAAATCACTGTGTAACATACAAAAAATTTAGCATTTATTGTCAATTTATTGTTCATTTTTGTATACTGTACTGTTAAAATGATTTATTTATTATTTAATATTTATTTTATTTTTATTACACATGAATTTTTAATTACATTTTAGTTTAGTTTGATTGTATTATTCATACATTCGTTCATTCATTCATTCATTTATTCTGAACCCTATAGTGATGTACTCTTATTTTTCTTTTTAAAATTTATTTTTTATTTATTCATTTTGACATTTTTAGACAAGTCAATTTGACTAAACATCTGTGAAATTTATGCTTTAAAATTATTAAAACTTAATTTGAAAAATATAAATCACTGTGTAACATACAAAAAATTCAGCAAAATTAATATAATGAACATTACTCCTTTTTTCCCTGTCCTTCTTTATATATATATAAAAAAAATGTGACCCTGGACCACAAAACCAGTCATCAGGGTATTTATTTATTTATTTTTTACTTTTCTAACTCTTTAAGCTGAATAAATGTGCTCTTTTTGGTCAAGATACAACTATTTGAAAATCTGGAATCTGAAGGGGAAAAAAAATAAAAAAATCTAAATATTCAGAAAATCACCTTTAAAGTTGTCCAAATGAAGTTCTTAGCAATGCATGTTACTAATCAAAAATTAAGTTAATATATTTACAGTAGAAAATTAACCCATGCTACCTAAGACTACATGTAATAGTGGGGTATATACAGTGAGGTCAGTAAGTATTTGATCACCCTGTGCTTTTGCAAGTTCTCTTACTTAGAAATCATGGAGAGGTCTACAATTTTCAGAATAGGTGCATTTAAACTGTGAGAGACAGAATCTAAAAATAAAAATCTGGAAATCACATTGTATGATTTTTTTTTAAATTTATTTGTGAATTACTGTGTCCAATAAGTATTTGATGACTTGCTTATCAGCCAGATTTCTGACCCACAAAGACCTGTTATTTTGCTTTTAAATAGTCCAGCTACACTCTGCTCATGATTCTAAATTAGTAGCACCTGTTTGAGATTGTTAGCTGTCATAAAGACACCTGTGCACCCCACAATCAGCCAAAGTCTAAGTAGCAACATGAGCAAAACCAAAGAGCTGTCAAAAGACACAAGAGACAAAATTGTAGACCTTCACAAAGCTGGAAAGGGCTACGGGGCAATTGCCAAGCAGCTTGGTGAAAGAATAACAACTGTTGGAGCAATTGTCAGAAAATAGAAGAGGCTAATGATGACTGTCAATGTCCCTCGGACTGGGGCCCCACGGAAGATCTCTCCTCATGGGGTATCAATGATGCTAAGAATGGTGAAGAATCAGCCCAGAACTACACGGGAGGAGCTGGTCAATGTCGTGAAGAGAGCTGGGACCATCGTTTCCAAGGCTACTATCAGTAATACACTATAAGACGTCACGGTTTAAAATCTTGCATCACACGGAAGGTTCCCCTGCTAAAGTCAGCCCATGTCCAGGCCCATCTGAAGTCTGCCAGAGACCATCTGGATGATCCAGAGGAGTCATGGGAGAAAGTCCTGTGGTCAGATGAGACAAAAATAGAACTTTTTGGTCTTAACTCCATTCGCCGTGTTTGGAGGAAGAAGAATGATGAGTATCATCCCAATAATACCATACCTACAGTGAAGCATGGGGCTGGAAGCATCATGCTCTGGGGGTGTTTCTCTGCACAGGGGACCGGACGACTGCACTGTATTAAGGAGAGCATGAACAGGGCCATGTATTGTGACATATTGGGCAAAAACCTCCTTCCCTCAGTCAGAGCATTAAAGATGGGTTGGTTTTCCAAAGCACACAGCCAGGAAAACCAAGGAGTGGCTCCGTAAGAAGCATATCAAGGTTCTGGAGTGGCCTAGCCAGTCTCCAGACCTAAATCCAATAGAAAATCTTTGGATGGAGCTGAAACTCCGTGTTGCTCAGCGACTGCCCCGAAACCTGACAGATCTAGAGAAGATCTGTATGGAGGAGTGGGCCAAAATCCCTCCTGCAGTGTGTGCAAACCTGCTGAAGAACTACAGGAACCGTTTGACCTCTGTAATTGTTAACAAAGGCTTCTGTACCAAATATTAAAACTTTTTGACTCAAGTGATCAAATACTTATTTGACACAGTAATTCACAAATAAATTGTTAAGAAATCATACAATGTGATTTCCGGATTTTATTTTTAGATTCTGTCTCTCACCGTGGAAATGCACCTATGCTGAAAATTGTAGACCCCTCCATGATTTCTAAGTAAAAGAACTTGCAAAATCACAGGGTGATCAAATACTTATTGACCTCACTGTATGAGGGTGTAAGGACTCAGAACTCTCTATAAAATAAGTGCACAATTGTGCCCAAAAGACTTGTTTTTAGCAACCTGTTTGCATGTATGAGATCTATTCTATTCTGTTCTGTCTCTGTGCACAGAGATGGTAGAGAGCATTCTCTCTTCAGAGGAGAAGTCTGTGACCACAGCTGCCCAGATGCTTCTGCACCAGATGTGTTATCTAAAAGAAGTGGGCTGGTTTCAGGCCTTTCTGGACACCCTGCATGCCTCAGGTTTGTTCAGAAACTTGCGCTTCTCATACAGGATTCATGAATGCCTGGAGATCATGGGAGATGTTCAAGATGTGTGTATTGATGTACCATAGAGTACACTGGACTGTACAATGCCATTCAAGACTGGAACTTCGAGGAGTTAGAGGGGCTGAACGAACACAGGAGATTTCTAGAAAGGATCGAACCGTCGATCACCAAGCACATGAAGCCCAGTGATCTGCTGGCGCACATGAGCGAATGTCTGAAGCCCAGAGAGTGTGAGGAGATCAAGGCGGTGAGTCTACTATCAAACAAACTCTACAGAAGCACATGTATTTATATACTGTATTGTGTTTATGTTGTGGTCTCACACGTCTGTGCTGTATGTGTGTCACAGGAGGAGAGACAGCGCGGTCGTATAGCAGCCAGTGAGAAGCTTGTGGCGAGTCTGATTCGCTCAGACAGACCCAACTGGTTTAAACTGCTGAAGTTCGCGCTGGAAAACTGCGAATTACATGAGGCTCTAGAACTGCTGCAGACAAGTAAATCTATCTATATATCTATCTGTCTGTCTGTCTGTCTGTCTGTCTGTCTGTCTGTCTGTCTGTCTGTCTCTAGCCATCTGTCTATCCATCCTTCTATCATCTGTCTGTCTGTCTATATCTCTAGCCATCTGTCTATCCATCCTTCTATCATCTGTCTGTCTGTCTATATCTCTAGCCATCTGTCTGTCTGTCTGTCTGTCTGTCTATATCTCTAGCTATCTGTCTGTCTGTCTGTCTGTCCGTCTATCTATCTCTAGCCATTTGTCCATCTGTCTATCTATCTATCTCTAGCCGTCTGTCTGTCTGTCTGTCTGTCTGTCTGTCTGTCTGTCTGTCTGTCTGTCTATCTATCTATCTCTAGCCGTCTGTCTGTCTGTCTGTCTGTCTGTCTGTCTGTCTGTCTGTCTATCTATCTATCTCTAGCCGTCTGTCTGTCTGTCTGTCTGTCTGTCTGTCTGTCTGTCTGTCTGTCTATCTATCTATCTCTAGCCGTCTGTCTGTCTGTCTGTCTGTCTGTCTGTCTGTCTGTCTATCTGTCTATCTATCTCTAGCCATCTTTCTATCTGTCTGTCTGTCTGTCTATCTATCTATCTAAACAGTTCGAGCTCGCCTGAGGAAGGACCAAGAAGGTCCGAAACGGCGACTAAGGCTTGAACTGAGGAAAACGGGCCTCCATCATGTGTCTGGATGATGTTGAAGAGCCACAAATAGTTTTCAGAATTTTTAGAGGACTTAATTTTTGGGGCAGCAGTGGCCTAATGGTTAGAGAGTCAGACTTGCAACCCAAAGATCTCAGGTCCGGCAGGGATTGTAGGTGGGGGGAGTCCCTTGAGCAAGGCACCGATCCCCTAACTGCTCCCCGGGCGCCGCAGCAATGGCTGCCCACTGCTCCGGGTGTGTGTTCACGGTGTGTGTGTGTTCACTACTGTGTGTGTGCACTTGGATGGGTTAAATGCAGAGCACAAATTCCTAGTATGGGTCACCATACTTGGCCTCACTTCACCTCCTTTCCTTTATCTATCTCTAGCCATCTGTCTATCCATCCTGCTATCATCTGTCTGTCTGTCTCTCTGTCTGTCTGTCTGTCTATCTCTAGCCATCTGTCTATCTGTCTTTCTGTCTGTCTACCTATCTATCTATCTCTAGCCATCTATCTGTCTGTCTGTCTGTCTCTCTACCTATCTATCTCTAGCCATCTATCTATCTGTCTGTCTGTCTCTCTACCCATCTATCTCTAGCCATCTGTCTATCTATCTGTCTGTCCATCTCTTTACCTATCTATCTCTAGCCATCTGTCTATCCATCCTTCTGTCATCTGTCTGTCTGTCTGACTGTCTGTCTGTCTCTCTACCTATCTATCTCTAGCCATCTGTCTATCCAACCTTCTATCATCTGTCTGTCTGTCTACCTATCTGTTTATCTCTAGCCATCTGTCTAGCCATCCTTCTATCGTATGTCTGTCTGTCTGTCTATCTCTAGCCAACTGTCTATCTGTCTGTCTGTCAATCTATCTATCTCTAGCCGTCTATCTGTCTGTCTGTCTCTCTACCTATCTATCTCTAGCCATCTATCTATCTGTCTGTCTCTCTACCTATCTATCTCTAGCCATCTGTCTATCTATCTGTCTGTCCGTCTCTCTACCTATCTATCTCTAGCCATCTGTCTGTCTGTCTGTCTGTCTGTCTGTCTGTCTGTCTGTCTGTCTGTCTGTCTGTCTGTCTGTCTGCCTCTCTACCTATCTATCTCTAGCCATCTGTCTGTCTGTCTGTCTGTCTGTCTGTCTCTAGCCATCTGTCTATCCATCTGTCTGTCTGTCTGTCTGTCTGTCTGTCTGTCTGTCTGTCTGTCTGTCTGTCTGTCTCTAGCCATCTGTCTATCCATCTGTCTGTCTGTCTGTCTGTCTGTCTGTCTGTCTGTCTGTCTGTCTGTCTGTCTGTCTCTAGCCATCTGTCTAGCCATCCTTCTATCGTCTGTCTGTCTGTCTGTCTGTCTGTCTGTCTGTCTACCTATCTATCTCTAGCCATCTGTCTATCCAACCTTCTATCATCTGTCTGTCTGTCTACCTATCTATTTATCTCTAGCCATCTGTCTAGCCATCCTTCTATCGTCTGTCTGTCTGTCTGTCTGTGTACCTATCTCTAGCCATCTGTCTATCCAACCTTCTATCATCTGTCTGTCTGTCTGTCTACCTATCTATTTATCTCTAGCCATCTGTCTAGCCATCCTTCTATCGTCTGTCTGTCTGTCTGTCTACCTATCTATTTATCTCTAGTCATCTGTCTAGCCATCCTTCTATCGTCTGTCTGTCTGTCTGTCTGTCTACCTATCTATCTCTAGCCATCTGTCTATCCAACCTTCTATCATCTGTCTGTCTGTCTGTCTACCTATCTATCTCTAGCCATCTGTCTATCCATCCTTCTATCATTTGTCTGTCTGTCTGTCTATCTCTATCTATCTGTCTATCTATCCAACTATCTATCTATCGGATTGGAAAGGGGTTTGTGAATCATTTCATGGATTGAATGATTCAAATCAAATGATTCGTGATTTGTAATCCTGATCGAAGTCAAATGATTCATGTTATGCAAAGTTCCGATCTAAGTCTAATGGTTCGCGAATCATTAATTAGATCGGGACTTCAGAGCCTGGATTGCAAATCATCTGTTCATTCATTATAATCCTGACGTGTATTTCATTAATGATGGGACGATGAGTTCATTCTGTCTCCTGATGATGATCTTCATCCTGCAGATGGAAGTGGTAAAGCGGAGAAGGCCAGCGGTTCGGACGGAGAGCCGGAGGCCATGATGACGACGACGGTGTGTTTCGAGTTCAGAGAGGAGGCTGAGCCTGAAGACATGCTGATGAGCAGCAACGACACGGCCGTCACAGAGAAACCCAGCGGATTCAAAGGTACACAGCTCAACATCAAAATACTAACTCTACCTGAGAGTGCTTGTTTTTGCTGGAATGTGACCTTTGACCTCTGCGCAGGGGAACCTGAGCGATCAGG
This sequence comes from Garra rufa, assembly GCF_049309525.1. Classification (NCBI taxonomy): domain Eukaryota; kingdom Metazoa; phylum Chordata; class Actinopteri; order Cypriniformes; family Cyprinidae; genus Garra; species Garra rufa. Next base: position 41,820,980 of record NC_133378.1, read on the forward strand.
AGAGCGGAAGCTGAGAGAATATCAGAAGGAGCTGACGGCCGCTGCCGCCCAGGGCCAGAACACCATCATCTGCGCTCCCACAGGTGAGTTAAATTAAAAATTGTATTAAAATATATTTTCTGAATGCATGTTATTGATATTATTGTAATTCATTTAAACATAAATCTCCTATTTTCTAGTCTCCCCCCCTCCCAAATCTCAATCAAAAACTCATAACCGGACCTTTTTAGAATTGAAACTACTGGAATTTTTTGTCATTTTATTGTTTTGACCAAAAATGCTAATAATGTATGTTTTGTTTTATTTTTAACATCCAGTCTATTGTCTTATGTAATCCCATTTTATTCTATTTTATTTTAGCACCCAGTCTATTGTCTTATTCAATTTTAGGTTAGTTTAGTTTTAACATCCAGTCTATTGCCTAATTAATTTAATTTAATTCATTAATTAATTAATTTATTATTATTATTATTATTATTATTATTATTATTATTATTATTATTATTATTTATTTATTTATTTTATTTTATTTTATTTTTTTCCCAGTGTTTTGTCTTATCCAATCATGTTTTATTTGATTATATTTTTTATTCAGTCTATCATCTTATCTTATTCTATTTTTTTATTTTATTTTAACATCTAGTCTATCGTCATATCTAATTCTATTTTTTTTTTTTTTTTGAACATTGAGTCTATTGTCTTATTTTTTTATTTTTTATTTTTTTATTTTTTTTATTTAATGATTTTAGCACCCAGTCTATTATTTTATTTTATTTTATTTTATTTTATTTTTTATTTATTTTTTATTTTTTTCCTGGTCTTTTGTCTTATCCAATCCTGTTTTATTTGATTATATTTTAGTACCCAGCCTATTGTGTTTTATTTTATTTTATTCATTTATTTATTTTTTTATATTCAGTCTATCATCTTATCTAATCCTTTTTTTTTTACATCTAGTCTATCGTCATATCTAATTCTATTTTTTTTTTATTCCTAACATCCAGTCTTTAGTCTTATCTAATTGTGTTTTATATGATTTGATTTGATTTTTTACATTGAGTCTATTTTCTTGTCTAATCCTGTTTCATTTGATTTTATTTATTTAAGCACCCAGTCTATTGTTTTATTTTATTTTTAACATCCAGTCTATTGCCTTATGTAATTTTATTTTATTTTATTTTAGCATTTTATTTAGATTCTTGACCAAAACAAATGAATCACAATTCAAAGTCCATGTTTCAAGATTGACACCCATGTAAAATATTTTAAAAATCCAACGGATAAAACCATTTTTGTGTTTGTTTCACTGAACATTCCTATAGGCGTATAGTCACAATATAGAAGTAAAAATTTAAGCTAAAGATCCGGTTATGAATTATGAATAAAAAAAAAAAAAAAGACGCATTGATAAAAGAAGTCTTGTCTGCTAAACTTTCCTTCAGGATGTGGAAAAACTATTGTGGCCTTGGCCATCTGTGAATATCACCTGAAGCAGTTTCCCAAAAGAGCAAAGATCGTGTTTTTGGCAACCAAGGTCGACGTCTATGAACAGCAGTACACCCTTTTCAAGGAGCACTTTTCCTGCAAGGATCCCACCATCAGGCACGATTCCTCACACACAAAAACAAACACATACAATAATTTAGAAACGATCATGTGACACTAAAGACTGGAATAATGATGCTGAAAATTCAGCTGTGCATCACAAAAATAAATTACATTTCTCTTAGAAATTAGTTATTTACAATTATAATAATATTTCAGAGTTTTTAACAGTATTGATCTAATAAATGCAGCTTTGGTGAGTCGAAAAGACTTCTTTTAAGCACATTAAAACATTTGAATGAGTTGCGTAGCGTCTGGGTATGCAGATGCATATGTTCTTATCAGAACAGAGCCATTAAAATATTTTATAACTAATGGCAAAGTGGCTAGATTTAATTTCGTTTCTTTATTAAGTTAATTTAGAAATATGTTTGGAACATTTTATGTTTGTTACATTAAAGCTTTTGTTTTTTAAAGTAACGACCAAGCGGCCAGCGGCAATGAGTCGAGCATGTTTGATCAATTTAGCCTTCTCAAATCAACACGACTTGCCTAAAATAACAACTATAGACATAAAACACTTGATGCTTTTCACAATATTACTTTAAACATTTAATCTAGATAAATGTGCGCTGTTAGACGCATATCCAATCATTTGTGCGGAGAGTGGAAGCTAAAGCGCGCTTTGCAGGACATGGAAGCTCCAGCACGATCACTTGCATTTTTTTTCTTAATAACAGTGGAAACCTAAAATACTCCATCATTTTTGCTCATAAAGGTAAGAGTAATACATCATTCGGAACTGCATACGGTCTACTTTTATCTGTGTGCACTCACAATATCAACAAAACATTGTGCTTTTGTAAAATGGCTAAAGAAAACAAACATGAGCTTTCTGCCGTCTCTGTCTTGAGGAGGAGCGCTTCACAAAAATGACCCGAAACTCAGTATTTGCCTCACAAACATGATAAATATATCTATAGAATAATTAGGTTGGCTTGACTGCTCCTCCTCCTAGAGCTTTAACTCTACAAACTCCAAACTCAGCCCAGATCTTCAGTCTGGTCTGACTTGAGTTGCTATATCATTTCTAACTGATCGGACTTACGGTTTTGCTAAAAATGAGGATTAAAACTGGGAAAAATCCCATAGACTTACATTGACGGAATGTTCAAATGAGCCAAAACTGTTCAAACTCCAACCTCATCTAATCATGCTAACAATACGCTCGTCATGCTAGAATCATGCTAGTAACATGCTTATCGTGCTAGAATAATGATAGTAACATGCTAGTCATGCTAGAATCATGCTAGTAACTTGCTAATCATGCCAGTAACTTGCTAATCATGGTAAAATCATGCTAGTAACATGATAGTCATGCTAAATTATGCTAGTAATTTGCTAATCATGTTAAAATCATGCTAGTAACATGTTAGTCATGTTAAAATCATGCTAGAATTATGCTAGTAACATGCTAGTCATGTTAAAATCATGCTAGTAACTTGCTAATCATGCTAGAATTATGCTAGTAACATGCTAGTCATGTTAAAATCATGCTAGTAACTTGCTAATCATGTTAGAATTGTGCTAGTAACATGCTAGTCATGTTAAAATCATGCTAGTAACATGCTAGTCATGCTAAAATCATGCTAGTAACTTGTTAATCATGCTAGTAACATGCTTGTCATGTTAAAATCATGCTAGTAACTTGCTAATCATGCTAGTAACATGCTAGTCATACTAAAATCATGTTAGTAATTTGCTAATCATGCTAGCAACATGCTAGTAACACCCTAGCAACCATCCTGGATACCCTAGCAACCACATAGCAACACCCTAGCAACCGTCCCGGGTATCCTAGCAACCACTTAGCAACACCCTAGCAACCACCCTGGGTACCCTAGCAACCACATAGCAACACCCTAGCAACTGTCCTGGGTTCCCTAGCAACAGCATACCAACATCCTAGCAACCCCTCTGAGAACCTTAGCACCAAACTTGATGCTTTTAAAACTACTTCAAACTTCACACCAGTCTATATCTATCATTAAAGTTTAAGTTTTACTTTAAACTTAAAACTATTTTAGACTGAAATAGTCAAACCTAAAACTTTTAAATCTTTTAACTTAAATTAATCAAACAGCTTAAAGCTTTCAAAACTTCTTTAAACTTTTAGGCAAAGCTTTCCCAAGCAAACCTAAAGTGTGTCTTGACAAACTTTTTATCTAGTTTAAACTACTACTTTAAAATGAAAGAGTTCATGTAATAAAATCATGTTATATTGCGTAAAGTTACTGTGAAAATTTCACCTACTCTTAAAAAAAAAAAAAAAAAAAAAATTCTGTGGCACACAAACAGTCTTCAGATTTAACATAATAAAAATGTCGGCTTCAACTCAGTTAACTGGTTGATTCATGAGTAAAATAAAACAATATTGGCAAACTTATAGGCTTGTTGGCTTTTCCGAGGTAGGCTAAATGTTATGTTACTATTATGACTTTCATGAGATTTCATGAGACGTTGTGTTAATTTATTTATTTATTTTTTATTTTTTGATGCATTCAAATATTTTTTTCATGTTTATTTCGTTCTGCAAACATTAAAAAGTAAAAGATAATTGATTCACATGCCGCTTGATCTGAGGTGAATATAGTTATCTCACTACAAATTAAAGAGCGTAAAAACATTTATTGTTATTAGTTTGTATTTTATCATAAAATTGACAGAATTTATAGGCTGAGACTTGCGTGCTACAAATAATAAATTGACTTAAAAATGTTAAATATTAATCACATTTATACCGTAAATAAAACAGCTTGTGAATACTCACATCACGTCTTGTACCTAATGAAAAATGGAGCCCATAATGATTGGGGGCCCATACGGTTTTTTGGCATATGGGCCCAGGGCTGACGTGTTACACCACTGATTTGAATTATTGTGGATGTGTGTGCTGTGATCCGCAGGGTGACTGGAATGTGTGGCGATATGGATCAGCTGTCCGTGCGCTATCTCATAGAGAATTACGATATCGTGGTGATGACGGCTCAGATCCTGGTGAACGCTCTGCAGAGCTCTGAGGTGCCGTCTCTGGAGATCCTGACGCTCATCCTGTTCGACGAGTGCCACAACACGACCGGAAAACACCCCTACAACAACATCATGACCTGCTACCTGGACAGCAAACTCAGCCCCGGCCAACACTCACTGCCACAGGTGCACTGCTCAACACTAAACTTTAGATTTTGAAAATAATTATTTTTTATTTCATATTTCATGATTTTATTTTATGTTGGGTCACAGAGATGCTATAAAACTAACACCCTGGATAGATGGCCAGTTCATCCAGTCTATTCCTTCCTATCTTAACCAATCCTGTTTTATTTTCCATTCATTTAGTTGTTTATTTATTTTTATTAAGTCACAGAGATGCTGTTAAAAACCAACCCATCAGTTTATTTATTTGTTTTATTTTATTCATTACATGTTATATTAGTACCTACCCAGTCTACTGTCTTGTCCATTCCGATTTTTTTGTTTGATTTATTTTATTTTAATTTCTTTTCATTTTTTTTAACATCAAGTCTATTGTTTTATCCAGACATATTTAATTTATTGTATATTTCATATTTTATTTTATTTTAGTACCCAGTCTACTGTCTTATCTAATTCTATTTTGCTTTATTTTATTTTAATTTTTTTAACAGTCCATTGTTTTATCCAGACATTTTATTTTATATTTCATATTTTATTTTATATTTCATTTTTATTTTATTTTATTTTAGTACCAAGTCTACTGACATATCCTTTCCTATTTTATTTATTTTATTTTAATTTATTTTCATTTTTTTAAAATCAAGTCTATTGTTTTATCCAGACATATTTCATTTATTGTACATTTCATATTTTATTTTATTTTAATACCCAGTCTACTGTCTTATCCATTCATATTTTAATTTATTTTATTTATTTATATATTTTTATTTTAGTACCTAGTCTACTGTCTTATCCAATCCTATTATTTAATTTAATTTAATTTAATTTTAGTACCCAGTCTATTGTCTTATCAAATCCTATTTTATTGCATTTTATTTTATTTTAACATTCACTAAATTGATTTATCCCATCATTTATTTTATTTTACACCCAGTCTATTGTCTTATCTAATTCTATTGTATTTTATTTTATTTCAACATCAACTCCATTGACTTAACTAATCTAATTTTATATTTTATTTTATCATCCAGTCTATTGTTTTGTCCAGATATTATATTTTATTAATTACATGTTATTTTAGCACCCAGTCAATTGCCTTATATAATCCTATTTCATTTATTTTTTAATTTTTTTAAACACTCAGTCTATTGTTTTATCCAGACATATTTTATTTTATTTTATTTTTTATTTTATTTTGTTTTATTTTATTTTATTTTATTTTATTTTGTTTTGTTTTGTTTTGTTTTGTTTTGTTTTGTTTTATTTTATTTCATTTTATTTTAATTTTTTTTTAGTACCCAGTCTACTGGCGTATCCTTTCCTATTTTATTTATTTATTTTTATTTTAGTACCGAGTCTATTGTCTTATCCAATCCTATTTTATTTTATTTTAACATTCACTCCATTGTCTTATCCAATCCTATTTTTTTTTTTATTTCTTTTCATTTTTATTTTTTTTTTAACATCAAGTCTATTGTTTTATCCAGACATATTTAATTTATTGTATATTTCATATTTTATTTTATTTTAGCACCCAGTCTATTGTCTTATCTAATTCTATTGTATTTTATTTTATTTCAACATCAACTCCATTGACTAATCTAATTTATTTTATTTTATCATCCAGTCTATTGTTTTGTCCAGATATTATATTTTATTAATTACATGTTATTTTAGCACCCAGTCAATTTTATTTTATTTTATTTTATTTTATTTTATTTTATTTTATTTTGTTTTGTTTTGTTTTTGTTTTGTTTGTTTTGTATTTTAATTTAATTTAATTTTATTATTTTTAACATCCAGTCTATTGTTTTATCCAGACATTTTATTTTATATTTCATATTTATTTTATTTTATTTTAGTACCAAGTCTACTGACGTATCCTTTCCTATTTTATTTATTTATTTATTTTTATTTTAACATTCACTCCATTGACTTATCCAATCATTTATTTATTTATTTTTTTCATTTATTTATTTATTTATTTATTTATTTTTTTTACATCCAGTCTATTGTTTTATCCAGACATATTTTTATTTTATATTTCATATTTTATTTTATTTTAGTACCCAGTCTACTGTCTTATCCAATCCTATTTTTTTTGTTTTATTTTTTATTCTATTTTATTTAATTTTAGCACCCAGTCCCACTCCAAACTGCTTGTCTTATGTAGTCGCAGCTATGTAGAGTCCATCATAGTCTTTTCTACTGTATCCAGATGTATTCTATTCTGCTTTTATATTCATGTCCTGGTTGGTTTGTCAGATCGTGGGGCTGACGGCGTCGGTCGGCATCGGTTCATTCAAGAACAGGCTGGAAGCGGAGAACAACATCGTACAGCTCTGTGCCAACCTGGACACCAAGATCATCACCACAGTCAAACAACACAAGGATGAGCTCAAATCATACGTGCACACGCCTGAGAAAGGTCAGCAGTCACACACACACACACACACACACACATGATACCACCTATAACACATGATTATTAATGTCTGGTATGTGCATGTGACAGCTTTTTTTGAGGTTAACCAGCGCCCGAGTGACCCCTTCATCAGAATAATCAAAAACATCATGAGTAACATCGAGCAGCTGGCAAAGACGACCTACAACATCGGTACACGGTTCTCACCTCAACACACATGCTGTACAAACACGCTCATTAACACACGCTAACACACACGTATGTGTCTCAGAGAGCCTGTCCAACATCCAGAACCGCGAATACGGCTCGCAGAAATACGAGCAGTGGATCGTCTCCGTTCAGAAGAGCTGCAGAGTCCTACAGATGAAGGACGCAGACGAGGAGAGACGGATCTGCAGACAGCTCTACAACTACACCGAACACCTGCGGGTCAGACAGACGCAACATTAGCAACATTATCCTACATTATTAAATGCTGCGAAAGTATGGCTCGCCAGGGTTCGTGCAAGGTGCTTAAAATTTGACTTTTTGAAATTTAAGGTCTGGAAAACCCTTGGAAATAGCAATATTCATGAAGAGGTGCTTGAAAAGTGGTTGAATTATTGAAAGACAGTGTGTCTATATGTCAATAAGCACATATCTTTTTACGCAATTCAAAATACATCATACTTTTTTTGCTTTTTTTTTTTTTTTTTTTTAGCGCCCAGTCTATTATCTTATCCAGTCCTATTTTATTTTTAAATATCCAGTCATATTTTTATTTTTATTTATTATTATTTATTTTTATTATTTATATTTTTATTTTAGTGCCCAGTCTATTGTCTTATCCATATATATACATATATTTTATTGTATCGTGTTATATTATATTTTATTTTATTTTATTTTATTTTAACATATACTCCATTGACTTATCCAATCATTTATTTTATTTTATTTAGCACCCAGTCTATTGTCTTATCTACTTCTATTTTGTTTTGTTTTATTTTATTATATTTTATCTTCATTTTTTTATTTTTAACATCCAGTCTATTGTTTTATCCAGACATATTTTATTTTATTTATTTATTTATTTATTTTAGTACCCAGTGTAATGTCTTATCCAATTCTGTTATTTAATTACATTTTACTTTATTTTAGCACCCAGTCTATTGTCTTATTCAGTTCTATTTTATTTTTAAATATTCAGTCTATTGTTTAATCCAGTCATATTTTTATTTTTATTTATTATTATTTTATCATTTTTATTTTAGTGCCCAGTCTATTGTCTTATCCATATATATATATATATATATATATATATATATATATATATATATATATATATATATATATATTTTATTGTATCGTGTTATATTTTATTTTATTTTATTTTATTTTAACATATACTCCATTGACTTATCCAATCATTTATTTTATTTTATTTAGCACCCAGTCTATAGTCTTATCTAATTCTATTTTGTTTTGTTTTATTTTATTATATTTTTATCTTCATTTTTTTTATTTTTAACATCCAGTCTATTGTTTTATCCAGACATATTTTATTTTATTTATTTATTTTAGCACCCAGTCTATTGTCTTATTCAGTCCTATTTTATTTTATTTTTAAACATCCAGTCTATTGTTTAATCCAGTCATATTTTTATTTTTATTTATTTTGTTTATTATTATTTTTTTATTTTAAATTTTAATACCCAGTCTATTGTCTTATCCAATCCTATTTTTTTATTAAGTTTTTTTTTTAGCGCCCAGTCTATTGTCTTATCCAGTCCTATTTTATTTTTAAATATCCAGTCTATTGTTTAATCCAGTCATATTTTTATTTTTATTTATTATTATTTTATTATTTTTATTTTAGTGCCCAGTCTATTGTCTTATCCATATATATACATATATTTTATTGTATCGTGTTATATTTTATTTTATATTATTTTTTATCATTTACTCCATTGACTTATCCAATCATTTATTTTATTTTATTTAGCACCCAGTCTATTGTCTTATCTACTTCTATTTTGTTTTGTTTTATTTTATTATATTTTATCTTCATTTTTTTTTACATCCAGTCTATTGTTTTATCCAGACATATTTTATTTTATTTATTTATTTATTTATTTTAGTACCTAGTGTAATGTCTTATCCAATTCTGTTATTTAATTAAATTTTACTTTATTTTAGCACCCAGTCTATTGTCTTATTCAGTCCTATTTTATTTTTAAACATCCAGTCTTTTGTTTAATCCAGTCATATTTTTATTTTTATTTATTTTGTTTATTATTATTTTATTATTTTAAATTTTAATACCCAGTCTATTGTCTTATCCAGTCCTATTTTATTGCGTCGTGTTATATTTTATTTTATTTTAACATCCACTCCGTTGACTTATCCAGTCATTTATTTTATTTTATTTAGCACCCAGTCTATTGTCTTATTTAATTCTATTTTGTTTTGTTTTATTCTATTATATTTTATCTTCATTTTTTTTAACATCCAGTCTATTGTTTTATCCAGACATATTTTATTTATTATTTATTTACTTTTTTTTTTTTTTTTTTAGTACCCAGTCTAATGTCTTCTCCAATCATGTTATTTAATTAAATTTTATTTTAGCACCCAGTCTATTTTCTTATCCAGTTTTATTTTATTTTATTGTATTTTTAAACATCCAGTCTGTTGTTTAGTCCAGTCATATTTATTTTTTTATTTTATTTCAGTATTTCCAGTCTATAATTGCCTTATCCAATCCTATTTTTTTTATTAAATTTTATTTTACCGCCCAGTCTATTTTCTTATCCAGTCCTATTTTCTAATTTTATTTTATTTTATTTTATTTTATTTTTTTCCCCAAAATTGTGAGATATAAAGTCGCAATTACAACTTTACATTTTTTTGTTTCATGCATTTTTTTTTAATATTGCAATTGCAAAAGTCAGGATTGTTAGATGTCAAAATTACGTTTTATTTTTTGCCTTCTCAGAATTGCAATTTTATATCTTGAGCTAAAAACGCACAATAACATTTTTGTTCTGAGAATTGCAAGTTTATATTCCGCAATCGCACATCTCATAATTGTGAGAGGAGAAATTACTATTACTAGACAAAAATCTGAATTGTGAGATTTGCAATAATTTTTTTTAAATTTATCTGTTTTCAATATTGCAAGCTACTTTTTTGAGTTATAAACTTGCAACTGTGAGTTAACATTCTGAAAGAAGTCAAAATTGTGAGATATATATAAAAAAAAAAACGCAATTACGATGTTTTTTTTTTGTGTCAAAATTGCAATTGCAATTGCAAAAGTCAGGATTGTTAGTTTTTTGCATTCTCAGAATTGCATCTTGCAATTGCAAGTTAAAAACTCACAATAACATTTTTGTTCTGAGAATTGTGAGTTTATATCCTGCAATCGCACAATTGTGACTTTTTTCGAAGTGAGAGGAGAAAAGTCTCAATTGTAAATATAAACTCGCAATTACTAGACAAAAAGTCTGAATTTTGAGATTTGCAATTTACTTTTTTTCATTTATCTTTTGTTTTCAATGTTGCAAGCTGATTTTTTTGAGTTATAAACGTGCAATTGTGAGTTAACATTCCTAAAGAAGTCAAAATTGTGAAATAAAGTCGCAATTTCGATTTTATGTTTTTTCGTTTCATGCATTTTCAAAATTGCAATTGGAAAAGTCAGAAAGAAGTCAGAAAAGTCAAAAAAGTTATGATCATCAGGGTTTGTACAAGGTGCTTAAAGTACTTAAATTTGACTTTTGGAAATTTAAGGTCTGGAAAACTCTTGGAAATAGCAATATTCCTGAAGAGGTGGTTTAAAAGTGCTTGAATTATTGAAAGACAGTGTGTCTATATATCAATAAGCACATATCTTTACACATAATTTAAAATACATCATACCTTTTACATACATCATACTGATTTTTTTGCAGTCCTATTTTTTTTTGTTTTTAAATTTTTTTTATATTCTATTTTTATTTTTTTCAAACATCCAGTCTGTTGTTTAATCCAGACATATTTATTATTTATTTATTTATTTATTTATTTTTTCAGTACCCAGTCTATAATTGTCTTATCCAATCCCATTTTTTTATTAAATTTTATTTTAGCGCCCAGTCTATTTTCTTATCCAGTCCTATTTTCTTATTTTATTTTATTTATTTATTTTTATTTATTTATTTATTTATTTATTTATTTTTTTCAAAATTGTGAGATATAATGTCGCAATTACAACTTTACATTTTTTGTTTCATGCATTTTTTATATTGCAATTGCAAAAGTCAGGATTGTTAGATGTCAAAATTACTTTTTATTTTTTGCCTTTTCAGAATTGCAATTTTATATCTTGCAACTGCGAGTTAAAAACTCACAATAACATTTTTGTTCGGAGAATAGCGAGTTTATATTCTTTACATTCTGAAAGAAGTCAAAATTGGGAGATAAAAAGTCGCAATTACGATTTTACATTTTTTGTTTCATGCATTTTCAAAATTTCAAAATAGTAGTTAAAGTGTAGTATACCTTGTAATACTTTAGTAGTAATACTTCGCATGGGCTTCACTTTATTTTTACTATTTTTCATTAGTATATTTTTATTTACCTATTTTTCGTATTTTAGAATTTGAAATTTTGTCATTAATCAGATCTCTGATTGAAGTCCTTAAAAATAAAAAACCTTTAAAGTCCTGGAATTTCATTTTACAGTATCTGTTCGAACCCTGGTTTGTTGTTAGTTTGATATGTTTACTAATATTAACACATGAAGCTTATTTTTAAAAAAGCGAGTGATCAGAATCTGACTGACGTTCTCTCGTCTTCTTCAGAAATATAACGATGCTCTGATCATCAATGAAGACGCACGGACTAAAGATGCGCTGGATTATCTGGACGCATTTTTTGATCAGGTCCGGAACGCCGGCTACGACGAGACTGAGAGGAAACTCACCTTGCTTTATGACTGTAAGAATCCTCATCTTATTGAACTGATGGACAGCAGCACATTACATGTGTGATTTTTTTCTTTTCTTTTAATGTGAATGTGTGATGCAGGTCAGCGTTCGCAGTTACAGCGTTTGGCCACTGAGGGGGAGCAGAACCCTAAACTAGATGAGCTGAAGTACATCTTGGAGGAAGAATACCACAATAATGATCAGACTCGCACCGTCATGTTCGTCAAGACGCGCGCCCTCGCCGATGTGAGTCTGACCTCAGTGATGTGACGTCTGCTCGTGTCTTCAGATGTGATTTATGACTCGTGTGTGTTTTTACATATATGTCCATATAGGCCATGAAGAAATGGATTGATGAGACTGATTCCCTCAAGTTCCTGAAGCCTGGAGTTCTGATTGGAAAAGGACGAAAATCCAACTTCACTGGCTCAGGTGCGAAATCGAAGACTGAATCGATGTGTCTCAATGTTTAAAATTAGTTTGCAAGACACATTTACGAAATCAAACTAAAATGTGAAATAAAAAAGCATGGAATCTAGACAAAAATATAGCTAAAATAAAATAACAACAGCAAGAGCAAGAGTAAGAGCAACTTCTACAGTAATAATATTTGTTGTCGTTTTTATGATTTTTATTTGCATTGCATCTTTTTTTAAGTTATTATAATACATAATTTTTTATATTACTTATTTTATAAATGTATTAATGATAGCAATTGTATTTTATAGTAGAATTATTACTATTATTTTACATTTATGCTACTATATAATAATTTTTCTCTGGCCAATCAAACAAAAAACCTTTAGTTTTAATTAAAAAACAATAACATTTTAAATTAAAATTATTATTTGGTTTTTATCAGAATAATCACAATTAGATTTTCTTTCTTAAATCATAAAATATGTTTTTGTTTAATGGTTATAATTTTTGGCAATGTTTTGAATTAAATTTTATTTTTAATTTTTTTTTTTTTTTTTTTCTATGTTTTAAGTTAAGTTTAAGTAATTTTGTTGTGTGTTTTTGTCTAAGTACTTAAAAATAGCTTTTAAGCTTTTTCTACTTAACCTTCAAGCATTTCTACTATTTAGAACATAAAAATACATAAAAAACCTTCAAACTCCAGGCTTTTTAACCTACTTTGAGCCTAAAAATATTTAAATTCTTCAAACCTTTAAAGTATTTTAAATTTAAAAAATCTTAAAACTTTTAAACTTTTAGGCTTTTAAAGTACTTCAAACTTTAAAATACTTAACTTTTAAGTTAGCGTTTACTTTTCAATCTCCTTCAAACCTAAAAATAAACCACAAACTTCAAGTTTTTTTTAAGTACTTAAATCCTTCAAGCTTTTAAACTACTTTAAACTTAACTAACTAACCCTAACTTTCAACTTTTAACTAATTCCAACTTAAAAATTCTTAAATTCTTTAATCTTCAAGCTTTTTAAATTACTTCAAAATTACTATTGTAAACTTACAGTTATGCTATAAAATAACAACAACAATAATATGTAATAATAATAATAATAATTAATAATAATAAAAATAATTGTTGTTTTTATAAAAAAAAAATTTACAGTATAATATTAAGTTATTATTATTATTATTATTATTGTACATTATTTTTAACGTTTCTTATTTGTTAACAGTTTAAATTTAGTAATGATAATTATTAAAAAAAAAAATTGTTTAATGTTTATCATTTTTGGTAATATTTTAAATCAAATGTTAAAAATACTTAACTGTCAAGTTTTTCCCATTTCTTCAAGTGTTAAAAAACCTTCCAAGCATTTCTACTACTTACATAAAAATGTTTAAAACCTTCAAACTTCAAGCTTTTCAAACTACTTCAAACTTAAAAATACATAAAAACCTTTAAACTCCAGCCTTTTAAACCTAATTTGAACTTAAAAATACTTAAATCCTTCAAGCTTTCAAAGTACTTAAAACAAAAAAAAAGTCTTAAAACCCTCCAACTTCAAACTTTTTAAAAAACTTCAAACTTAAAAGTACTTGGAATACTTCAAGCTTTTAAACTACTTCAAACTAAACAAAACTTTTCCCACAACTTCAAACTTAAAAATACTTAAATGCTACAAACTTCAAGCTTTTTTCAAACTATTTATATAAATATAAAGTAGGTTAAATCCTTTAAAAAAAATAAGTAGAAAATCAAGCTTTTCAAACTACTTCAAACTTAAAATACATAAAACCCTTCAAACTTCATGCTTTTTAACCTACTTCAAATTTAAAAATACTTAAATCCTTTACGCTTTTAAAGTACTTATAACTTTATAAAACCTTCAAACTTCAAGTTTTTTAAAATACTTCAAAGTTAAAAGTTCTTGAATCCTTAATCTTAAACTGCTTCAAACTTAAAAATACTTAACATATGAACTTCAAGCTTTTTTAAAACTATTTCAATTTAAAGTACTAAAATCCTTCAAGCTTTTCTACCGCTTAAAACATAAAAATACTTTACCTTCAAACTTTTCGCTTTTCAAACTACTTCAAACTTAAAATACCTAAAACCCTTCAAACTTCATGCTTTTTAACCTACTTTGAACTTAAAAATACTTAAGTCCTTCAAGCTTTTAAAGTACTTAAAACTTCTTAATATCTTCAAACTTCAAGCTTTTTAAAATACTTTAAACTTAAAAGTATTTGAATCCTTCAAGCTTTTAAAGTACTTCAAACTTAAAAAATAATTAACCTACAACCTTCAAGCTTTTTTAAAACTATTTCAAATTTAAAGTACTTAAATCCTTCAAGATTTTAGACTACTTCAAACTTAATACTAACCCTAACTTTCAAACTTCAAACAAGCTTTTAACTAATTTAAAATTAAAAAGACTTAAATTAAAATACTTCAAACTTACTATTGTAAATGTACAGTTGTGTTATAAAATAACAACAGCAACAATCATATTTAATAATAATAAATATTATTATAAATAATAATTAATACAAATAAATAATTGTTGTTTTCATGATTTTTTTACAGTATAATATTTTTAATTAAGTTATTAGTATACATTATTTTTAATATTTCTTATTTTGTTTAAAATTCAAATTTAGTAGAATTTTGTAGAATAATTGCTATTATTTTATATTTATACTGATATATAATCAACGTTTTTATCTGGCCTAACAAACAAACACAATTAAAAAATGCATTTTAAATTGAAATAATTAATTGAAAATTGAAAATAGTATTTTCACTATTAGATATTTTCTTAAATAATGTAGCCCTATAAAATATTTTTTTGTTTAATGCTTAGAATTTTTGTTAAAATTTTGAATTGTATTTTATTTTCATATTTTCTATTTATATGTTTTAGTTCAAGTTAAAAAAAATGTTGTCTGTTTTAGTCTATGTACTTTCTATGTATTTTTATTTTGGTTTTAGAGTTGGGGTTAGGACTTCAAGTTATAAACTGAAAATGTAAATAAGAAATGTTGTCTTTTTAAATTTTATTAATGATTTTTTATTTCAAAGAACGCTTTTTTTTTTTTAGTTTTCAGTCATACTGATGTATGTTTGTGTTGCAGGAATGACTCTGAACAATAAAAAAGGGATTCTGGCCTCTTTTAAGAGCTCCGATCTGAGCAAGATGCTTATCGCTACATCGGTCGCTGATGAAGGCATTGATATCCCACAATGCAACTTGGTTCTGATGTATGAATATGTGGGAAATGTGGTGAAGATGGTGCAAGTTCGAGGTAACAAATATATGCACATGCTGTCTCACACATATATCCACACACACATTTCCTCTAATGCATAAGTGTGTGTATGCATGCAGGCCGCGGTCGAGCGGAGGGCAGCCGGTGTTTCCTGATCTCCAGCAGTAAGGAGTGCATTGAGAAGGAGCGCTTAAACATGTTTAAGGAAAAGATTGTGGAGGAGGCCATCATCCAGCTGCAGAGCGACCCCACCAGCATCAGCAACAAGGTTCTGCACTTCCACTGCATGTTTTAAACATTAGTGCATTTCTGCTGCGTGACATCGCTAGACAGCGCCAACATGTGTGTGTTCAGGTGGACATGTTGCAGAGGGAAGATAAAGCCAGGAGGGATCACATCAGCGCCAGTCCTGAAAAACCCAAAACCCAGGGCAGCTTCGAGCTCCTCTGCAGCAAGTGCAAGAGGTTTGCATGCATGAGCGACGACATCAGAGTCGTGCAGGTATGACATTAGTAATGAAACACTTAAAACCGTCAAGCTTTTCGACACTGGACCACTATTTGAAAATCTCGAATCTAAGAGTTAAAAAAATCGAAATATTGAGAAAATCGCAAAGTTCTTAGCCATGCATATTACTCAAAAATTAAGTTTTGATATATTTGCGGTATAAAATTTGCAAAATATCTTTATGGAACATCTTTACTTAATATCCTAATGATTTTTGTCATAAAAGAAAATAGTTTTGGCTATTGCTACAATTATACCCATGCTACATACGTCCAGTTTTAAAAACTTTTAACTTTTAAACTACTTTAAACTCAAAATACTTGACCTTCAAACTTAAAGCTTTTCAAATTATTTTAAACTTAAAAATGCTTTAAACATTCAGACTTCAAACTTTTTAAACTATTTTAAACTTAAAACTACTTGAAACCTTCAAATTTCAATGTTCTCAAACTACATAAAAACTACAAACGTTTTATACTACTACAAACTTTATACTTTAAACTTTAAACCTTCAAACTTCAAGTTTTTCAAACTACTTCGAACTTAATACTTATAACATTCAAAATAATCTGAAACTACTTTAAACTTTAAGCTTCAAAAATTAAACAAGCTTTTCAAATTACTTCAAACTTAGATTAAAAAAATACTTAAAAATTCTAAAAACCTTCGAACTTAAAGCTTTATAAAATACTTCAAACTTAAAAACACTTAAATGCTTAAAACTTCAAGATTTTTAAACTACATATAACCTTCAAACATTTTATACTACCTTATACTTAAACAAAATACTTAAAACCTTCAAACTTCACATTTTTTACACTACTTCAAATTTCCAAATACTTAAAAAAACCTTTAAACATTTAAACTACTTGAAACGTAAAAATACTTAAAACCTACAAACTTCAAATTATTAAAAACTACTTAAAACTTAAAACATTCAAAATTCAATCAGTTTAAACTACTTTAAACTTAAGAAAAAATAAAATAAACCTTTAAAAAATCTTAAAAACTTTTTAAAATACTTCAAATTTAAAAATACTTAAAACCTTCAAACTTCAGTCTTTTCAAACTACATTAAACCTTTTATACTGCAAAAAATACTTCAAATCTTCAAACATGCTTTTTAAATTACTTAAAACTTAAAAATACTTAACCTACAAATTTCAAACTTTAGAAACCTACTTCAAACTTAAAAATACTTAAAACATTCAAAATTAATTTTAAACTACTTAAGAAAAAATAAAATCTTTAAAGAAGCTTTTTAAAATACTTCAAACTTAAATCTTTTTAGAATACTTCAAACTTAAAATTTCTTAAAACCTTCAAACCTAAAGCTTTTTAAAATACTTAATTCAGACTTCAACCTTTTTAAACTATTCAAACTTAAAACTACTTAAAACCGTCAAACTTCAATCTTTTCAAACTACATAAAACCTTCCATCTTCAAACTTTTTATACTACTACAAACTTAAACAAAACACTTTAAACCTTCAAACTTAATGCTTTTTACACTACTTAAAAATATTTAAATATTTAAAAAACTTTTGAACTTTTAAACTGAAATGTAAAAATACTTAACCTACAAATTTTAAGCTTTTAAAAACTAGTTTAAACTTAAAAATACTTAAAACATTCAAAATTCATTTTAAACTACTTAAGAAAAAATAAAATCTTTAAAGAAGCTTTTTAAAAAAATTTTAATTACTTAAAAATTCATAACCTTTAAACCTAAAGCTTTTTAAAATACTTTAAACCTAAAAACTCTTAAAATCGTCAATATTTTCAAACTGCATAAAACCTTCAAACGTTTTTATACTACTTTGGTCTTAAAATACATTCAAACTTCACATATTTTACACTACTCCAAACTGCAAAATACTAAATAAAAAAAACTTAAAAATACGTAAAACCTTCAAGCTTCAAGCTTTTACACTACTTAACATTTTAAAATACCTAAAAAAAAAAAAGCTTTTAACTCCAGGCTTTTTAAACTACTTGAAATTTTTAAATACTTAAAACATTCAGAGTTAAAACCTTTTAAACTACTTAAAACTTCAAAAACTAAAAGCTTTTAACTTCAGGCTTTTCAAACTACTTCAAACTTAAAAATTCTTAAAACCTTTAACCTTAAAGCTTTTAAAGATACTTAATACTCAAAACCTTCAAATTTCAATCTTTTCTAACTACATAAAAACTTCAAGCTTTTAGAAACTACTTCAAACTTAAACATACTTAAAACCTACAAACTTAAAAATTTTAAACACTGCTTAAAACTTAAAAATACCTAAAACATTCAATGTTTAATTATTTTAAACTACTTCAAACTTTAAAAAACTAAAATCTACAAACTTCACGCTTTTCAAACTACTTCAAAATTCTTAAAACCTTCAAACTTCAAGCTTTTTAAAATACTTAACTTAAGAATGCTTAAAACCTTCAAATTTAACGCCTTTTGCTCTACTTAAAATTTTAAATACTTAAAACATTCAAAGTTAAATCATTTTAACCTACTTAACACTTAAAAAAACTAAAATCTTCAAACTTCAAGCTTTTCAAACTACTTCAAATTTAAAAATACTTAAAACCTTCAAACCTACATAAAAACTTCAAACTTTTTATACTACTTTAAACTTAAACCAAATACTTAAAACCTTTAAACCTTAAGCTTTTAAAAACTACTTAATACCTAAGAATACTTAAAAGTTCAATCATTTTAAACTACTTTAAATAAAAAGACAAACACATAACTTTTCGAAATTCAAGCTTTTTAAGCTACTTCAAACTAAAGAAAACACTTAAAACATTAAAATGTCAAAATAAACTACTCAGGATTAAAGTTTGTCTACAAACTGTATTATCTCTTTTATAATTAGAGTAAAAAATTGGGATGAAACTTGAAAAAATAAATAAATAAAAGCTTTTGTAGAAAAGTAAACATATAAATGTTGTTAAATTATTTAAATATTGAAATATTCCATTGAAAAGTATTCATTTTAAACTCTGTTTGTTTCTCGTTGTGTCTGTCCCGCAGGGCTCTCATCACATCGTTCTGGATCGCTCCATGTTCAAGCGCTGTACAATTTTCCCCCATAAGAACCCAAAATCCTTCTGTGGCTTCAATAAGAAAGAGAAGATGCACTGCGCCGAATGCAAACACGACTGGGGCCTGGTCGCCTCTTACACCACAATCCAGGTGACACTCCGCATCTTAATATCAGCAACAGATTCTCAGCTTCTTACTTTAGTAGCATTGATCTACTATTACTTCTGTTTATAGTTTGAATAAGATTTGATTCTTGTCTGTTTTCATTTTACATTTGCTTCAATATTTGTTGTTTTTATCTCTATAATTTTTTATTAGTTTTAGTTTATTATGTTGGCTAATCATGCTAGCAACTTGCTAGTCAGGCTAGAAACGTTTTAGAAATGTGTTAGAAACATGCTAGCAACTTGCTAATGTTGGAAACATGTTAGAAACATGCTAGCAACTTGCTAGTCGGCCTAGAAAAATGTTAGCATCTTTTTAATCGTGCTAGAAACATGCTACCAACTTGCTAGTCATGCTAGAAACATGTTAGCAACTTGCTAATCATGTTAGAAACATGTTAGAAACATGCTACTAACTTGCTAGTCAGCCTAGAAACATGCTAGAAACATGCTACTAACTTGCTAGTCAGTCTAAAAACATGTTAGAAACATGCTACTAACTTGCTAGTCAGTCTAGAAACATGCTAGCAACTTGCTACTAACTTGCTAGTCAGCCTAGAAACATGCTAGAAACATGCTACTAACTTGCTAGTCAGTCTAAAAACATGTTAATAACATGCTACTAACTTGCTAGTCAGTCTAGAAACATGCTAGCAACTTGCTACTAACTTGCTAGTCGGCCTAGAAACAATGCTAACAACTTGCTAATCATGCTAGAAACTTGTTAATCATGCTAGAAACATGCTAGCAACTTGCTAGTCGGCCTAGAAACATGCTAGCAAATTGCTAATCATGCTAGAAACTTGTTAATCATACTAGAAACATGCTAGCAACTTGCTAATGTTGGAAACATGTTAGAAACATGCTAGCAACTTGCTAGTCGGCCTAGAAAAATGTTAGCATCTTTTTAATCGTGCTAGAAACATGCTACCAACTTGCTAGTCATGCTAGAAACATGTTAGCAACTTGCTAATCATGTTAGAAACATGTTAGAAACATGCTACTAACTTGCTAGTCAGTCTAGAAACATGTTAGAAACATGCTACTAACTTGCTAGTCAGCATAGAAACATGCTAGCAACTTGCTAATCATGCTAGAAACTTGTTAATCATGCTAGAAACATGATAGCAACTTGCTAGTCAGGCTAGAAACGTGTAAGAAACATGCTAGCAACTTGCTAATCATGCTAGAAACATGTTAGAAACATGCTACTAACTTGCTAGTCAGCCTAGAAACATGTTAGCAGCTTTTTAATCGTGCTAGAAACATGCTACCAACTTGCTAGTCAGCCTAGAAACATGCTAGCAACTTGCTAATCATGCTAGAAACATGTTGGAAACATGCTACTTACATGCTAGTCAGCCTAGAAACATGTTAGCAACTTGTTAATCATGTTAGAAACTTGCTAATCATGCTAGAAACATGCTACCAACTTGCTAGTCAGGTTGGAAACATGTTAGAAACATGCTAGCAACTTGCTAGTCAGCCTAGAAACATGTTAACAACTTGTTAATCATGTTAGAAACATGTTAGAAACATGCTACTAACTTGCTAGTCAGCCTAGAAACATGTTAGCAGCTTTTTAATCATGTTAGAAACATGCTAGCAACTTGCTAGCCAGCCTAGAATCATGTTAGCAACTTGCTAATCATGCTAGAATCTTGCTAATCGTTCTAGAAACATGTTACCAACTTGCTAGTCAGGCTAGAAACATGTAAGAAACACGTTAGCAACTTGCTAATCATGATAGAAACATGTTAGAAACATGCTAATGAAATGCTAATAATGCAAGTAACATGTTAATTATGATAGAAACATGCTAACAACTTGCTAATCATGTTAGAAACATGTTAGAAACATGCTAATGAAATGCTAATAATGCAAGTAACATGTTAATTGTGATAGAAACATGCTAGCAACTTGTTAATCATGTTAACTTGGTAATGACATGCTAGTAACTTAATTATGTTAAAACATGTTGGCAACATGCTAACAACTTGTTAATCATGCTAGAAACATACTAAACATGTTAGCAACATGCTAATCATCTAATCTATCTGTATAAAGTTCAAAACTTTAAGCTTTTACAGCTGCTTTAAACTTTCAAGCTAAGCTTTCTCAACCCAACCTGAAGTCTGTCTTGACAAACTTTTTTTTTTTTTTAAATCTAGTTTAGTTTATTTTAATACTTCAACTAAAAATAAATGAAAATATATGTATACAGTACAGACCAAAAGTTTCAAATGAATGAGAAGGTGTGTCCAAACTTTTGGTCTGTACTGTATATTTTTCTGTTTATTAAAGTTTTTACTCTACATTTGTGCAGTTTTCAGTGGGTTAGTGATATTTTTTAAATATATATAAATTAATAAATAAATATTTTTTAAACAGTGTTGTTTAAACAGTGTTGTTTTTGACAACCATCTTAGATTTAGTCTTAGTCTTTTGGACTAAAATGCTTCTTAGTTTTAGTCAAATTTTAGTCACTTCTATATGTGATAGTTTTAGTCCAATTTTAGTCGACGAAAAGTCAAAAAGGTTTTAGTCTAGTTTTAGTCAAAAAAAAGGTGAAAAAGTAGTCTTTTAACAAATTAATGTAGGTCAGTAAGTATTTTGCTGTTGGGTAGTGTCACTTAAGTTCTGAAAATAGCAGATCTATAGTTCAACACAATGTGAGCTTCCGGATCAACTATTTTCACCAATAATTACAATAATGAAGGAATGTTTTAGAACATAAAAGACAGACAAGGATGGAATGCTAAAACGGCTTGCCATACTAGTATAGCAAAGAGTATTTAATGCTAAAACGGCTTGCCATACTAGTATAGCAAAGAGTATTTAATGCTAAAACGGCTTGCCATAGCGTCAGATACTTTTTCGGTTTTAATTGGCATGCACAATAAGCAGAAATGTCGTGCATTTTAAACGTCTGACGGACCTCCCACTAACATTTTCGTCTATTCTCGTCTCGTCAACGAAAACTCACACACGTCTCGTCATGTTTTAGTCATCAACGAGCCATTTTTATCTCGTCATCGTCTCGTTATCGTCATGAAAAAAAGTGGCGTCAACGAAATGATTTCGTCATCGTCATCGTTGACGAAAACAACACTGGTTTTATAGAAAAACTTTATAAAAGACCCACATTTCTAACTTTAATTCATGGGGATAACATGGATAATTTCACATGGTTTAGTGTAAGATTTTTGTCCATCTTTTGGAAAAAGTTTTAACAGTAAAAAAAACAACTACAAATAACTTTTACCAGTAGGTGGCTGCAGAGCTCCACGATTTGCTATTTGACCACCTGAAAGATATTTTTTCACAAGTTTTTTCAGTTGAATTCATATCTGAATGAGAATGAGAAGGTGTGTCCAAATTTTTGGTCTGTACTGTATATGAGATTTTATTTTAGCTAATGTTTATTTTATTTTTAACATTTTTTCCTGTCGTCATTTGACTTCAGGATCTGCCGCTGTTGAAGATTGAGAGTTTCGTGGTTCAGAATTGCGTCACTCGCCAGCAGGAGTACTTCAGGAAATGGCGTGACGTGACGTTTGCCATCCGCGAGTTTGACATGAAGGAGATCACGCCTGAAATGTGCCGCCCGAGAGACTGAGAACGGACAACACAAGACGCCTGAAGTTTAGCACATTCCTCATGTGAGAGACATCCACCTGTTTGTGTCTGTTGTGTGAATCAAACTACGGTGTTGGGAAATTACACTCAAATATAATTATGACTTCAATCTTTCTCATCTCACTATTAATTCTCATTGCAGGTGTTTTTTATTGTGATGAATTGTGATAATTGTGTAATCCAGATGATATGTAGTAGTCTCACCAACCCAACACTGGACAAACACTGATTAGAATCGTTAATCACAATTAGTCTCATTGTTTTATGATGTTACTTGAGCTTTTCTGTATTGTATTTTGAACACGCTTCAATTTTAATTTGGACAGGTTGGCTTTTCCTGGTTGTTGTAATTGATTAATTAGACCTGACTATGTAAGTTGACCTTAGGTTATGTGTGTAATAACTGATTTTAAATGAAATTTTGAATATTAAAATGAAATAATCAAAATAAAGCTAAACTTGTACTATTATGAATATATTATATGGATCTAAATATAATATTTTATGTAAAAAAAAAAAAAAAAGCTTATTTTTGGGAAAAAATTACAAAAAAAAACGTCATTTGTCATCAGGGTAATACAAAACTATCTATATATCTATCTATATATATATATATATATCTATATATATATATATATCTATATATATATATATATATATATATATATATATATATATATATATATATATATATTCGTAACGCTTTTATTTGTGGAACAGCTTTTAAAATTTAAGAACTTAAATGTAAAATTTAATTTAATTTCACAAACAACAGAAACATCTGAATACATAACAGTCATGAGAACCTGGGAAGAAATGGTGCTTAATTTCTTTGAAAACAATTCACAGTCCCCAAAAAACGGCCCTAAAAATAGGATAAGTTTTCCTTTAATTCTCTTGATAAATTATTTGCCCGGTGAGGTGGAAAATAGTTCAATTAACACAATTAATGGCAGTCTATGAAGCCTTAAGTTAATGATGCTTGAAATCCCAGCGTTCGGCTGCATCCAGAGCAGAAGCTGGATGTGTGAGGAATAACAGCGGCGCTCATCAAAGCAGGAGCCGTCAGTGCCGCTGTGTTTGTGTAGGGGGTTTGTGCTCTTACTAGTCCTGTGAATTTAGGACAGGTTTACAGGCAAAAACAGCCCAGTGCC